>NC_135861.1:28880330-29182830 GCF_031162955.1 Sander vitreus | reverse complement strand
GGTATCGGAAAGGACTGGAGTTTATACATTGATCCGATACCACCTTATTCAGCCCACAAGAAAATCGACTTTAAAGCTATAGTGCGTAGTTTCTGTAGCCCCCAGGAGGAATTCTAAGTGATGACAACAAAACTGTCGGCGTGTCCACATGATACAAGCCTTCCGTGACCCCTCCACCACTCATCCATGCAGTTGCTAGTAGCCAAGGAGGACACGGAGGATTAAAAAAAATATGATGGACTCTTCAGACAACACAGTCTCATGGCAGTTCGTGAAATGGTCACGTAATTTTTTATCTATTGATTCGTGTACACGGACACGTTTATCTCGTTTTTTTTCCCGTGATGGTCAGCACATTTTTTTAACTAATGTATTTCAATGGGAAGCATCTTTCGTGTTCACAGCACGATTCTTTCTGTCAGTCGGCCGTGAAATGAACATGGTGACGATCGCTGCAAATTCTGTGACGGGACGCGGGACAACAACATGACGGTTGGGTTTAGGAAAAGAAGAACGGGACAGTTGGGTTAAGGAAACGTGACACGTTTAACACAATCCCCGGCAGAAGAATGGAACGGTTGGGTTTAGGAAACGTGACACACGGGACACAATCAACGAAGCGATGCTACTTCTGCTACTTGGGCGGAGTGATTTGCACCTGAGAAGCCCCGTGGTGAGGAGCAGAGAGTTTGCCTGGAGTTTGCTCAGAGTTGGAGTAATAATCACTCTGCCCAAGTAGCAGAAGTAGCAGTGCTTTGACTTCTAAGAATAGTTCCCACTATGTATACGGTTAGAAGATGGCTGTGTCTCATGTGACCTTGCTATTTGTATATGCTGTGACTATACAAATCACAACATGTAAATAGAAAAATGTTGGCGTTATTTTGTCACTTATTGGGAGCAGTAGGCTAGTTGGAGCCGGTTACCTCCAGGATCTGTGCTAACCAGGCTAGCGGTGGGAGAGTCAGACAGAGTTACGACACGCACGGAGATGAGAAGGGTATGTCTGGACTTATCTAACTCTGGGGGATACGGTGAATAAGCAGAAGTCCCAATAAGTGTGTATAAAAAGGCACACAGTGTTTATAGATTCACCTCGAATTGTGCAGTGATGCAGCAGGATTTAATGTGACAATGTGTTCTGCTGCATTTCACAATGCATGTTCACACATGTTTAATATATGTGTCTCTACAGGTGTGTGTTAGCAATATATATATTTTTTTATAAGTTAAATTCCATTATCATCATCTCTCATGTAACTAACTGCATTTACTCAAGTACTGTACTTAGGTACAGTCTTCCCATTTAATGCTGCTTATACTTCTACTCCACTACATGTATCTGATAATATTTAGTTACTAGTTACTTTGCAGATTCAGATTATTAATACAAATTATAAATCAACTAATAAATAATAATACATCGTTATAGATAGGATAGAATCATAATCCAGTAACATACATTATTCTGAAAATTTACTTTTGGTACTTTAAGTATATTTTCATGCTTGTACTTTTATACTTTTACTCAAGTAAAGTTTTTATTGCAGGACATTTACTTGTAACAGAGTATTTGTACACTGTAGTATTGCTACTTTTACTTAAGAATGTATTTGTAGAAAGGGTAGATTAAAAGATAAAAACTACATGCTGTCTGTGTTTTTGCCCCGTTTTCTGTGTGTATTTCTGTTTTTGATACGCAATATAACTAGATTTCAGTGTTTTGAACTCATTGTTGTGAATATTTACAAGCTCTCGAGGTGAATGAGCTTCAACTTTGGAACCAACTAGTCTCCTAAAGCAACAAACACTCCTTGCAGAATTTATGTGCATGGCTCGATTAGCATACTGTGTGTAGTTTACCAAAGAACCCTTAATGCAGCACATTGTAGTGATGCCATGGATTATACATCCCAACAGCTGATACCAGGCCTCTGTAGCGCTCTTTCCATCAGGTCATTAGTCTCGGCGTAAATCCCATCAAAGGACCAGTGAAACTCTGGTCAGTCTGGGTTGTATCTTTAAAACCAACCTGATGGAGTATTTAATGGAAAGCATCTGTGATTTTCTAATGTGATTAACCACTTAGGTTTGTTTTACATTGAATCATGTATCACTCTAGTATTAAATCAGTCTTGTCAAAGTCAAATTTGAGGCTAAAATGTATACCTATGCTGCAGTATTTTAATAGTTCTGGGTTCATCTTGTTTTTGTTCTTATTCAGTAGATTAATGACCAAATGTAAAAAAAAAAACACCCAATTGGTCACATATTTGCAGTGCAGCAACAATAAATACTGATAATAAACTAAATAAACTAGAAGAGGACTCAGAGAGCGCAGACCTCCACCAAGGCGTGTCCTATCTCACGGTGTTAATGCAGTGTGAAATTTTACCAGTCAGCAACTGATTTTTCGGATTATTCCGACGCCATGAAAGCAGCACAAATGCTCTATCTTGCAATGTTAACAAAAGAAAAAAAATAAGTTGTGTGCTGGATCCGCTCCATAATGTAATGTGTTCTTACCGAGCCCATGCCACACCCTACCAGCATGTTTCATGAAAACCGGGCCAGTAGTTTTTTCATAATCCTGCTGACAGACAGACAGACAGACAGACAGACAGACAGACAGACAAAACCGAAAACAGGTGGAGGTAAATGTATAATGATATAAAATGTTCTTTTTTCTTCATTAAAAGCATGAGACTGGCCATTATCTATATTTGTGATGTTGTTATTTTTGTGATAAATCCCATGAAAAGACCAAAAGCGTGTGTGTGTGTGTGTGTGTGTGTGTGCGTGTGCGTGTGTGCGCGCGCGTGTGTGTGTTCAGGACACCTGGCCAACGCTGCGACAGAGCTGATGAAGTTAGACCATGAGGATCCTCAGCTGACAGAACCGTACCTGTCGAAGCAGAAGAAGCTCATGGTGAGTTTCATGTGTTCATTAACGTGATTAAAATGCATTCATTTATTACATGTCCTCGTTATGTATTGTAATGTTGTGTATAAGGGAGATGCAACACTTATTAAACTGAATCCCATCATTTTATACCTGAAATTTCCATTAATATATGCATGACTAATGATGGAATTAAGTTATTTTAATGGGACTTAAGGGGGGGAAATAATGGTTTGTAATAATGAACCCCCTTAACATATTACAGTCCTTTAAGTACTCCTACATTTGGGAAGAAAGAAATAGTATCTTCGTTGAAAAATGTGGATCCTTTTAAGTTACAAATTAAGGGGTACCTTTATTATTATTATCTAAAACAACAAAACTTTAGCCCAAACGAGGGCTTAAATCCCTTAAATGTCATTCTTGCACCTGAAAATATTTCCGACCCATGAACAGTACAGTACAGGAGCACAGACATATAATTCCTAAGTCTGTAGCTGAGGGAAATTTCATCATGAACAGCCTTCAGCAGTTTCCTCTTATTACTAAAGAGCTGAAAAAAGAAAAGGGACGCTCTGCAGCGTGCACATTCTGTAACACTGTACCTTTGACCTGACTACAGCTCATATCCCCTGGAGAAAAATATATCCCTGCGCACTGACTGAAACAGCCGGTTCACCAGTGTTGTGTAAATGTGAGGCTTTGAATCAATGAGGCAGAGATGAGTGTGTGTCAGCATGGTTAGCTCCGGGCATGGCAGAGTGTTGATTGGTTGATTGATCCTCCACTTTGACCAGACTGAAATATCTCAACAACTATACACTGGGAAATCAGCAAAAGTGTTAGAATGCTCTCTGGCTGTTTGAGCCTTTTCTTCACACTTTTCCGTAAGTCTTCAGACTTTTCTTAAGGGAAATAGTAGGAGGGAAGTATAGCCTTGTGGCTGGAAACTCTTAGGGCATGGTCGGTCACACATGCACGACTGCAGGTGAGTGACCATCGCCCGTGTTATGGAAAAACTCCGTATTCTTCTGGATACATGAAGGTTCGAGAGACTTTGATGTCTTACACATGAGCATTTAATGATCTTGATCAAGCAGATTAGGGTAGACAGACAGATGTGCTATTCTGCAGTGTTTTCCTCAACTCTGAGGGTCTCTGTCTTTTCCTGATGCATATATCTCTAGCCCCACTGTCAAGTTTGTGTTATGCCAAGATATTGACATAAAATCACCTTAAAGCTATAGTGTGTAGTTTCTGTCTCCGCCATGAGGAATTCTAAGTAGTGACAACAACAAACGGCGCAAGCCTTCCGTGATCGTGCACCACCCCCACTACTCCTCCACGAAGTTGCTTGTAGCCAAGGAGGACAGAAAATGTAATTATCTTTGCTCGATTTTCTGCGCGTGAAAGTCGCCGGACGACACCATTTTCTGAACATAGCCATACTGAGAAACACAGAGAGAGTTTTGTGGAGCTGATAGTCTTAACTAGCTTTGTATCAACTCATTTGGCAATGCTTTAATGTAACGAACATTTATTAATATATAAAAGTTATGCTCTAAAGCTTCAAGCCTAGCTCTGGGACGCATGAGAAACTGTGGCAGGTCCCTTTAGCTTGTTTCCTCAAAATGTGACGAAAATCTTTCAAACCTTTGTCGATCAAAAAAACAGACAGATTCAGCAACTGTATGGCCTATTTCTCAGAAACACGTTTCGGTGAACTATTTTCGTAAAATACGAGATAGTATTCTGAACGAGCCGCCATTAATGGTAGGCTTTGAAATTCGGGAGAAGCCAGACCCACGTGACGCGTTTGTCATTTCCGTTTTTCATTTTTTGGGCGACAATACAGATTAGGGTTACGTCTCGCACACGCACAGAAAGTACACTCAATTCTGCGTTGCTTCGGTGTGTTCCGAGGCACTTTTTTGACCTCGGGGAGCCGACTGATCAGTCCGACTGCCTTTTCTGCCGTCGGGTTGGTGTGTCAGGGCCTTTATCTGTCTGTGTTATTTTGTGTCATTCTGTTATGTTTGTACTTTAGTTTTTCTGTAAGCGCGCAGTCTATAATGTACAGTGTTGTGATTAAGAATTTGCTCTTGGGGACAATAAAGTCTAAAGTCTAGTGCAGTTGTGTAGCCAATATTATACAATACCGGCTTGTTAGATACAGCAAAAATCAATGTTTCCTCCATCTTGGCTCAGTGAGAAAACTACAGCCAACGACAGCCAAGTGGGGTCAACCACACACACTTCTTTGCTGGTCGTTTGGTGAATTTTGACTAGCAAAGTCGCTGCCTCAAAGTTGAATTCCACGTGACGCAAACATGCACATTTGGGAAATTGCTTTGCCACCAGAAGCGAACGTTTTATTCGCCCCTTAGCTTGCATAGAATGGAATTGAATAGGAGGCCAATAATCACCAAGGTTGATTTGGCGCATGTGTGACTGTGCCCTCCGTCTTGTTTATTTCTGCATGGCTATAACACATCAGTTATTTATCATTTTTTTTTAATTAACATGGGTTCTGTACTGGGGGAGTCTTACATACTTTGTGTTTAACCATTTTTTATTTTTTCCATTTTGAATTTAGGAATTCCTAGGTATACATGCTGGTTTGCCTCTTCCAGTATTTGTTTAAACCCTTTCTTAAATGATTGTCAGGCAAAAATCTTGGACCATGATAATGTGAACTACCTGAAGAAAATTCTGGGGGAGTTAGCCATGGTTCTAGATCAAGTGGAGGCCGAGCTGGAGAAAAGAAAACTAGAGTATCAAGGTATGAATCATGACTATCTTTTATCGTAACAGAACCACAACATGTTCCAAATATTTCCAACAATGTCTGAGTATTTTTAAGTTTTCTTTCTTTTCCTTCCCTTGCAGGTCAAAAGTGTGAGTTGTGGCTATGTGGACCTGAATTTACACTAGCTGACGTCTGCCTCGGAGCCTTGTTGCACAGGCTCAAGTTCTTGGGACTTTCTAAGAAATACTGGGAGGACGGCAGCCGACCCAACCTGCAGTCCTTTTTTGTGCGTGTGCAAAAACGCTACGCTTTCCGCAGGGTCTTGGGCGACATCCACACGACCCTTCTGTCGGCGGTCCTACCCAACGCCTTCCGGATGGTAAAAAAGAAGCCACCGTCCTTCTTCGGGGCCTCTTTTCTCATGGGCTCGCTGGGAGGGATGGGCTACTTTGCCTACTGGTATTTAAAAAAGAAATACATGTAGTGAATGCCGTCTTGTTGTGTTAAATGTCTGTGTATTTGTGTGATGTTTCAACTTTTCTGTAATGTTTTATGACTGCAGGAAAACATAATGAATCTATATAGAGAACACTATTACTTACCTGGGTGAACAAAGAATATTAAAACATTCCATGATAAGAAATTCTTGACAGCACATTTTCTGGTAATCGACGCCTTCATCGAGTTTAATTTCTGGCAACTTGCGGCCGGCAAGTCCTTGTTTAACTTTTTGTTGGAGGCATGCATCGGGTCTTCTTGTGCAGAAAACTTAAAGAAGAAGAAACCCAGGCAAAATGTTAAATACAGTACCACCAACTGACCTTCGCATGCCACTATTATAGTCAGAACTCATAGCTGCTCTTTGCTCCTACACCAGGTTTTAACCAGTAAAAACCACAGGAAAATGTTCAGTGACAAATACTTTCTGATAAGTGCTGTGCTGCCAGAAACTGCCAGAAGAAATGATAAATGGATGAAGGCAAAGTTCAAGGGAGTAGCTCGACATTTTTGGGGAAACCCGCTTATTTACCGTCTCACCGGGACTTAGATCGATACCACTCTCGCATCTGTCTGTTAAATATGACGCTACAGCCAGGAGACGGCTAGCTTATCTTAGCGTAAAGACTGCGACAGGGGGAAACAGCTAGCCTTCTGAACAAAAATAATCCCATTAATCGTTGCCAAATGTAAGGTACTCTGTCTGTATGTTAATTTTTAAGCTAGAGCTAGCAGCTGGTTAGCTTAGCTTAGTATTAATACTGGAAACAAGGGCTAACAGCAAGCCCCAGTTTGACCCAAGTATTTCCAGTCACACTCATGCTCAAAGACTCTTTTAAAACCCTCTGGATGAAAAATATTTCATCTGTTTTCCAAGATGTGACTGTATTTTCTAATCCAGGTAGCCAAAAATGACATAGGCGAATAAACATTATTTATTTTAGATTCCGGCTAGTTTGCTTTAGCAAAATGAGGTGCAACTTGGAAAGCCGGTTAAACATGTATTTTTTTTTGTATTGGGCAGCAAACTTTCTTTTTTCCAGAGGGTTAGAAGAGTCTTTGATTATTTATGAAATGTCTTGGGAACAGCAATAAGTGTTATTAAATGATTATCAGTTTTTTAAGATTTCCTGGTATACACCTTTTCACATGTTGTAATGCTGCAGCCTTAAAATCAATAACTCATAACCCCAAAAAAAACAGGATTTTAGAAGTGTTTTGCAAATTTATTAAAAAGACTGAAATACCACATTGAAGTAGTCAGACCCATTCATGTCTCAACATCTTGACTGATTGGACGTGATTTGGAAAGGCATACACACCTGTCTGTAGAAGGTCTCACAGCTGACAATGCACATCAGAGCGGAAACTCAAGACATTCAGCGCTCCACGACAGGATTATGTCGAGGCACAGATCTCAGGAAGGCCACAAAAACATTTCTGCTGCATTGAAGGTTCCCAAAAGCTCAGTGGCCTCCACAATTCTGTTAGGAACAACCAGCGCTGCATCTCATAACCCTTAAATTGTCTCCTCGACTCCTCCACTTTCCTCCCTTCCTCGCATTTTAGTCCCTCCCACCGAGGAGGAACGGGAGGAGAGGCAACGAGCAAATATGTTTTTAGAGGGATGAGACGTCCTTTCCTCTGAAGCGTCACGTGAATTCGTCAGCTGTTTGGGCAGAGTTAGCAACTCCTTCAGCTGCACGGCTTCCAGGAAGGCTGCTCTCGTGTATCCTCGCCTACAGCTCCTCGGTGATCCCGCCTCGATGCTCGCTCCTCTGTCCTTGGGGCAGAAATAAAAGCTTTGAGACGGCCTTCACCGTGGAGGAACAGAACAACTTCCAGTTCAGCCGAGGACCGAGGAGTCAAGGAGCTATCAGATAAGGGCCATGAGATGCAGCCCAGGACTCTTCCTAGAGCTGGCTGCCTGGTCAAACTCAAAGAAACCTCTCAAAGACGCTCGAGAATGTTTCAAAGTATCATACCAAAGGGTCTAAATACTTCAGTCAATGTGATATTTAACTTTTCCTTTTAAATCATTCTAAAATCCTGTTTTCTCTCTGTCATTATGGGGCATTGAGTGTAGATTGATGAGGGAAAAAATGCATTTCAACAATTTCAGCACAAGGCCTCGACATAACAAAATGTGACAAAAGTGAAGGGGTCTGAATACTTTCTGAATGCACTGTATATTTTTCAGGAAAAGCAGATGCTTAGCGCTGTGATTCGAATATTCACGACAGTCACAAATTGGGGCTAGCTGTTTCCCCCCTGTCTTCATGCTAAGCTAAACTAACAAACAGCTGCATTAAATTGAACAGACAGACACGAGTGGAGTCGATCTTCTCATCGAACTCTCGGCAAGAATGTGAATAAGTGCATTGCCCCAAAATGTCAAACTGTTCCTTCAACTAACTGTACACTCTACACTACACACAGTAAACACAGACACACTCGGTTTATTTAGAGCACCACGGATCACACCGCTCACACTGGTCCACTGTCACTCTCTTGGTCGCCGAGCAGGAGTTCAGATGTTCACAAAACGTGGGTGTTTGAAAAGTTACACTTTTGGCTGAAGTGGTAGACAAATTGTAAATTCTGCATCTATGGCACAGTAGTGCTGCTTTAGGTTTAGGGTGTATATTTCATTGCATGGGTCTTATTGTGTAAACGTTTCGTGACAGATGGACACTGCCCAGAGGCAGAATTTATGATCACTACTGAACATGGAAACCACCAATTTCTTAAACGTTCTCTTGCTAATTGTAACCTTTGAAGCACCTGCACTGTACAGTGTGTTGGAGATGGTCCCTCAGCAGTGGTGTAGTCTAATGTATTGTAGTGGGTATACTGTACAGTATATAAATATATTGGCCTATATATATGGGCCAGAATCTGCCTTTGGGGGAGGGGGGCCACATCATAGTGTTCGGGGGGGGTCATTTTGAGCGTCAAAGACTTCATTTCCTGCATTCGAATAACTTTTATTCACCAATGTACGGGGGAAATACCTTTATTTAGTCTATGCGAAGAAGAAAAACACAGATGACAATTCAAAATACGTCAAAAATATAAGTGGAAAGTATGTTGTTGCGTGTCATTGGGCATTTGTAAGAGGGTATATGGAAATCCTGGAGCTTTCTTAGTGGGTATACTGTGTATACCTGCGTATCACGTAGACTACACCACTGTCCCTCAGCAATACTGAGCAAAGAAGAAAATGGCTGGATTTTACTGCTGTCTGTGTGTCGCTGACTCACTCCTGACAGATTGCCAGATTGTTTTTACAGATAGATATTTTTAATTATACATTGTCTCATTTATTTTACCGTGCTGAATTTTAAATGAGCTCAAAGGTTAAATAAGGGGAACGGGAGGAAAAGCTGACTCAACCCTCCCCCCCGCCCACCCACCCGGCTAGTTTGTTGATGGTGTACTTTTGTCGCTCCACACTCTGTTCTCCATCAATGGAAGCCTTTCTGCTTTTTTTCTTAGTCAGCCCTCCGGGGTTTAACGTGTTATAATTCTGCTCATGAACCGTGCGCTCTGAGGTTTTCACTCATTATGTCAGTTACTGGCTGGGGTTGTAAGCTGCTTTTGGTTTTTAATGGCTCGTTATACAGGCATTTCTCTCAGTAAGGACTCACGGTACAGTGTTTCTGTACAGCTCAAGCCGTGCATAATGATGGTAGTTCATTTTGTTTCCAGTTAGCAGTCTCTGCAGGCGGTGGTTAGCTGCAGCGGTGGCAGAAAACGTTGAACCAAAGACAACGATCAATGCTCCTTTAATAGCAGCATCTCCTTTGCTGTGTCACATGACTCACATCTGATAATCGATCTGATTTTCATGAAGAAAATAGAGGTGTAGAAGCTGTGGCTCATTGTGTTCAGTATCACGTTTGCTATGGAGAGAGCAGTATAGCCATATAGATTTAACGGGGAGGTTATTAGGTTTTAAACTGTTCTCGCACGAGCAGCAGTGATGTTAACGGTACAAAAGAAGATTTGAAAATATATAGCTGAATAGTCATCTGAATTGTGATTTAATCATAACATTAGCTTCATTGTTATTTATGTTGACTTTTTGATTCTCAGACATTCACTTATTTTGTTAATTGACAACAGCAGATGACACTGCAGGGAGGGGGGGGGGGGGGGCAGGACACGTCATCAAAAAAACTTCAGAAGCATAATCATTGTGAACGCTTTCTCCACTGCTTCTTCTGACTGACATCCTGCTGCCTGAGGGGCTGGATCTGTACTTCTCTGAACACACACACAAAGAGTTCAAGTCGAGAAATCCTAGTTGTGATTTGTGGCCATTATATTTCACTATAGTATTTTTTACTTTTTATTTTTTATATTTCTATATGCATTTATTTATGGTGCTTTTTATGATGTTTGTTCATAAGCCTTAATTTATTCAGTTGCCATCAATGACAAATAAATAATGAAAATGGAATACACAGATCCTGGTTTTTATTTGACCAAAACCCGCCATGTTCCCTGCCCTGTAGAGCTTGTTATTTGTGTATTTGACACGCCACGAAAATGCACACATCAATGCTAGAAAACAGTCCTTTGCTTGTGACGTTGTAAAATGAATATTCTTAAAAATATACTGCTAGGATTTACATGTACTTGAGTTTCCCCATATCCACCATTATAGGATAAGTCTGGTGTTATTCTACATTATAATTATTGTCTACAAATTCCATGAAAAGACCAAAAACCAGACCCGCATCTTTTAATACTTCCCCACCTTGTCTGCAGGCAGCACTCAGCCAAAAGCCCATTGGTTCCTACTGAAAAACTTTCACTTTTAAAAATCAAAGTCATTTTCTGGCAGTTGGGCACTGTAGTCTTTAGGAATCGTTACTGAAACGGGAGTAAATAGAGCATTCATTGGTGACTATTTCCAGAAGTGGATTTTTACAGATTTGGTAATCTAGTGAGGATTTATGGTAGGATATAACGGTGTATACGAGAGTGAAAATAAACGTCAGAGCCCATGTTCATCATTTATGTATTTTTAATAGTTTTTGGACAACAATGCAGCTCTACGGCGCAGAAGAATGTAATATATCAGGCTTTGGCAACACTTAATTGGTTATTTTGTCTTTTCAGAGTGTTGACAATAAATAAAACCACATCTGAAACAATTAGTTGACCAATTGATTAGTCCATCAACAGAAAACTAATCTGCAACTGCTTTGAGTTGTGTTATTTTTCCAAGCCCAAAGGTCAACCTCTCTGGCTCCACCTTTACAGTTGTGAGGACGTGTTGCTTGGCCTTTGTCCTATGTGATTGGAAATTGAATATCTTTGGGTTTTGAACTATTGCCTGGACAAAACACGGCATTTAAATGTCACCTTGTGCATTAGGAAATTGGGACGCATATTTATAGCAAATTTAAAACAATCGTAGATATTTCCAGCCTTAACCTTTTAAAGCATTTTAATAATACTTCATATACTTCAAAAACATACAAAACAACTTCAGTCTATGTATGATGATACATTAAAACGATGGTCATATCTGCTATTCAAGCTCGACATCATATGAGCAAACTTTACATACAGTGTTGACCCCAAACCATAACTATTTCAGTCAGTAAATCATTTAGGCCCACTGTAGTTACGGTGTCTGATCTGACTTTGTTCTGATGGTAGTTTCCTATAAAAACAATGTATAGCTTCTTTACATTTGTCTGCAAAAATACAACTGGAGCTGTAAACATTCTCAAGTGTTCCCATTCAGACATCTAAAAATCTCTGATTAATCATCCACAAATAAAAACATTTGAAGGCAACAAACTAGGGGACAAACGCTGGCGTAAGCATGCGAGCCTCAGAAGCTGAAGGTGAGAGGCAGAAGCTGGGCAGCAGAGCAGCGTCTTGCTTTTAGCTCGGATTACCGCGAGTCATTTTGGGAACAGCAGCTGCCAACAACCATCCTGTACAAATCAACCTTTCTTTGAGGAGGGAATAACTTAAAATGGCTTTAAAATAGCACGGCCAGCTTGGACCTGGAGACAGATAACATCAACTGTAGTGTGTTGTTTCGAGAATGGCTGCAACATTAGTGACAATGTTGTACTGGAAAGTATGACTGCAGCTTAGGCGTTTTGTTTCTGTTCTTTCGGGTGGCGCTGAGGGGGGAGCCCTGGTGATAAAGGTTTGACATACCAAACCCGATATGTAAGATACCACGCTGCCAGGCCGCATAAGGTCCCTAGCAACTTGTGAGATGTGTGATGGAAGTAAACAGAGGTGCAGGCAAACATCCACACCCAAACGATCACTATCAGATTCAAGGCCACGTACAGCAGGTTGAGGACCATCCTGGGCAGTGCAGAGAGACCGGCGGTCCTTAGGGAGGCCATCGGCGCCGTTTCCTCCGCGATGAAGAGAGCGGAGTAGGCCAGGATGAAGGAGTGCCCTGAGATGTCATGGCCGTGCCACTGGAAGCCGGCCCGCCTGCAGCTGGCTTTGGCTGTGAACTCCTTGATGAGAACCTCCTTGGTGCCGGTTTCATAACACGAACCGGTCACTTCCTCGATGAAGAAGAAGGTCTGGGTGCAGGCGTACCAGACGGCCGTTGCCACCAACAGAGACAGCAGTCGCCGGGAGAGGAAGGACACGCTCCTGTTGAAGGCGGAGTTGGACAGGAGGAGGAAGGGGGTCAGCAGCAGCAATGTCCAGCCCCAGGACACTTTGACAAAATACCTGCAAGAGGAACAGGGGCTCTTACATTAGCACTCAGCTAATAGCATTCATTATTAGTATTGTAGAGGTAGAGAGGTGTGTCATTTCTACTAAAGAGACTGTTAAATAATCTTACTTACATCCCTGTTTAAAAGTCTACCACAAATACATATATCTTATTTTATATGTTATAGTTTATCCCTGTATTTTAACTTCTGCCCAATTGTATGTCTTTAGATACTCTTTTTATACCTATTTAATGAGCATTTGAGGGAGCCTGAAATCTAAATTGCTTCTCTGTAATTGTTGTGCATATGACAATAAATAAGTCGAAGGTATACATGCATTTTAGTGTCCCAAATTCCACATACAATGTCCTTAATTCATTATGAACCTGCTAAACCACCTGTGCTACCCTAACCTGTCTCAAATAAGACCCTCATCATTTGGGACACTCAGTTTTTGGAGCGGCGAAACTCCTCAGTGTATTGAATTGAGAAATGGGGAGTTGTATTGCGTATGAATTCATTTGTAATATGAAGAATGTGTCTGCTGTGTATGAAGGAACATAAAACTGCTTTCCTTACTGGGATAACTCGAGCATTTGCCTTATTTGTGTCATTTTTTTTTTTAACTGTTCAACGTTATAATAAAGGGGACATGTAACGCTTATCAGCACAGCAAATATGAAGCCACCGTTTAGCTAACGTTACCTTTGACCCACATTACTAACTTCATTACAACACGGTCCGGAAAATCAGAGCAGTTCTCAAATGATGGCCCTTTCACCTGTCTGTCACCAGCAGTACAGTAAGCGACAGGTGAGCTCAAAAATTCATTATTTCTGTGAGCTAACCCTCAGCTAGCATAACAACACAGTAGCACTAACGTTACTCACACATTCAGGGCATTTCCGCTGCTGCTGAAATATGTCTGCGGGACGACCTGCAGCTCTTTCAGAAGCGACCCCACGACCGAAATGAGTACAAATATCAAGGGGAAGTTTTGTCGGACAGCCGGTATCCTCCAGAGTGTCACCAAGTTGTCCACAATGACATCTACCGCCGCCATGTTGACACCACTGACCGGACGAGCTGGGCTGCACATTTGCGTTTCCTTTGAAGGGGGCGCCCGAGTTTTCGTTGAAGTAACAGGAGGGGGGCTGTCGGTTGGAACATCCATCTGCGAGTAGTCGCTCTCCCATCTGTTTGCTTGGTTTGAGGAAGCGCCTAGCTTAGCTCCAGGCCTTCCGCTCGGCACCGGGTTCGGCATGTTCGGTTTAAAGTACTTTAAGGTCCCAACTTGTACTTTCAGGAGGTCCTTTCGCTTATTTAAAAAAAATTGCTTTACTATTTTAATTTCTTTGGCTTTTAAAATTTAAGTTTTCGTGTATAATTCGGGGCAGTTGAGCATGAATTAAGAAACGACTGCTGGACCGGTCCGCTATCATCCTAGGAAACGCACATGTGTAAGCCAATCAGAGGCAGAGTAGGGCGGGACATGGCTTCGCTATCCTAGGAAATGCAAATTATCATATTTTTTTTATTCATTTATTGACAAAAACAGAAAATGCCAAGGGATTAGAACATGGACATACATCTAAAATCAGTTCTTAAACATGTAATATAGGGTACACAGTTTCAGGATTTTCTAGTTTATATAATATAGGATTGATTTAAAGTTTGATTTCATTTCCAAAAAAATTAAAAAGGATGGCTCATGATTGGAAAATTTAGATTTATGAATATGAGCTTTTGCAAGTAATAAGATCGCATTAATAATCGATTCTTTTTTTCTTTTTTAAAATAATTTTTTAAAATAACTTTATTTAGAATTTCATTTACAAAGTTCCCAGTTCATGAACATAAATTATAGAATTGACTCAATATAATGGTAAAAATAAATATAAAAGAAGCGAGATAAATAAATGAATAGGAAACCCCTATTCCCCTTTAAAAGAATTGACAGAAGGTGTTAGCTTAGTTCTGAGTTATTGAAATGCTTTTCTCATTCGTTAAGAATGTAAGTGACGTGTCAATTGTATTAGAATAACTTAAAACATGGGGTTGACTTTAGCTTTGTGAATATGAAACTTCCCTAATAACATTTTACAATGGTACATACATTGTTACATTCGAAGTAAGTAAGTAAGGACATTTTCCTTCCAATGGCGATTGCATGTGTTGTTATAGTATGTCATTCTCAAAGTCCTTCCAGAATGGGATACAGAATGAACGACCATAGAAAAGATGAGATAGAGTTTCTTGTTCTATCTTATAAGCATTTGGCTTAATCAACAAGAATGCATTTCGAGAAATAAACGCAAAATCGCAGCCAGGGGAAGGAGACACTCTGAGGTCAGGTATATAACAATAAGGCTTCTATAAAACAAAAACAAACAAAAAACGCTTCTCGGCCCGGTGTTCTTCTTCTCTTAGTTTAAAACGGCGGACCGCAAGCCTCTACATCCAGGTACATACCGCCACCTACTGTACGGAACAGTGTATACCTGATACCAAATCAGTGGTGTAGTCTAATGTATTGTAGTGGGTATACTATATATATATATATATATATATATATATATATATATATTCTACCGGTCAAAAGTTTGGGGTCACTGCGTATACCTGCGTATCACGTAGACTACACCACTGTACCAAACCATACTGAGCAGTTGTTTCGTGACTAAATGCTTATTATATTGTGATATATACTGTAACTATGTAAACTCAGATATTTTACTTACAACAGTGTAAAAATATAAGTTATAATGGCTAAGCCTAAACTTAAAGCCACTGAGGGGCTGCTATGCGGACTTAAACAAACAAACAAACAAACAAACAAACAGTCTATGGCTAGTAAACTATGGCTAGTAAACTAGCTGACGCGCTCTCTTCTACCGGACACCGCTCAGTAGTCTCCTGTTGAAATCACAGACAACCAATGGACATCGTTGCGTTTTGCTGGGCATTTATTGATCACAATGTTCTTCATTTCAACGTGCAAGAAACCACGTGTCCATCAAGCTCCATCAACAAACATTTCATCATCCACATGAGCGTTGCGCACTGTAGCGATTTGATGCGGTCAAACAACTGTTTGTTCTTAACAGCACCCCTAGTTACCTGTTAAAAGGTTCCTACCTATATAGACGTCACTCATATGCCTACCAGTGCCACCAGTGGACACTTTGTGTCCTACACCCAAACCAATGAAAATGGCTCTTACATAAGTGTTACAAGTAAAACTCCTGCATTTAAAACCTTCCTCTTTATTATTACTATTATTATTATTATTTTCATCAAAATGTACTGAAAGTACCAAAAGTAAAAGTAGCCATTATGCAGAATGGTCCATTTCAGAATAATACATATTATTACTGGATAATAATTATTGATGCATGTATGTATTCATCACTTTAATGTTGCAGTTGTTAAACGTGGGACTCATTTTGCTCACTTTATATACTGCTGCTAGCTTCAGGTCCAACTCAGTGGCTGGTTCAGATGAGTTGCATTCACTGTGCAGCTGAGACAGATGTTAACAAGAAGCTGTAGAAAGTGCTTTGATTAGTTAAGGTGTGTACAGTATCTCTGTCAGAACCATTCTGTGCTTTAAACAAAAGGTCTCACTCAGTGATCAAAGTGAAAAGCTTCCTCTTAACTCAGACAGACTTAATTCATTCAGCATACACTAAGGATTGTTGATCAGGTAAAATAGTTTTCAGCACAGTCGAAATGTCATACAGAAGAGCAGGAACTTAATCAGTGAACAGGGAAGAGTAGGGCTGGGGATGTTCAAACATTGAACATACCGGTACCGATACCAATACTATGACTTTGATATCAGTTCCTAAACGATACTTTTTTCGATGCCAATTTTATAAAACAAAAAGAAATGACAACATTACAGCACACATCTTTTTAATTATTTTTCAGCTCCTACTACGTGAGCCCCGACAGTAAATGTATACCTGACAGTCACAGTTGATAAAAATCAAAGGTTCCTAGGATTAACCTTTGAAATTCCATTAAAAAAAAATAAAAAATGCTCGGGGTCATTTTTGACCCCACGTATGGAAAAGTGTGGTACTGATACAAACAATGCAATTACTTAAAAAATATAACAATTAGATCCAAATGGCCTCACGTCAAAGACAGCCTATTTGAGGAATACATGGACGATTAAACGATAAAAAAGAAGTAGCGTAGAGTTTTTCCTGCGTGTCTCTACGACGTGTAACGTTAGACAGCCAATCACAGACATTATTAGATCTTGGTAGAAGCATGCTGCGTGCTGATTGGCTCACTGTCTCCGCCTAAAAAGTATCAAATTCGGTACCCAGTCCTCGGAAAGAGAATATGAGGATTAGATGAGACTATGACTGTAAGGTCATTCGTGTTCTTCTACACCTGTCGTAATACATTTGAGTCAACATTTCTGTAAATGTGCCAGCGTTAGCCTAATTCTCAACTGTGGTCCTTTGGCGAGATGTTTTGAAAACCAGAGCTCCAGGAAACAGCAAGACCTTAGTACCGGTTCAAATTTACAGACAGAAGTCAACAAGACACCATAAAGACAGTAAGAGCATAAAATGAAGCTTTCTCAAGAAGCCATGCAGAGCAACAGGAAGCAACAAGACATTAGTACAGTAATACATCAACAGTATCCACATTCAGAACACAGCCAAGCAACACAGATCATACGCAGAGCAGTTATAAGAGACGAGACAAAACTATTTAAAATAAAAAATACACGATCCATGTATTTTTTAATGAAGATGGATGGATGGATGGATGATCCATGATGGAGATCTTGATAGAATATTAAAAGTCGCACTACATGTTAATAAGATGGTACATTTTCAGGTACAAGTGAATATTTCATCATTTATTAACGGATTTATAGTTTGTAGTAGTAATCTAAATTTGCAATGTACTAAAGCTTTAAAAGAAATGTAGTGGATATTTGTCTCCAGGCTGTAGTGGAGTAGAAGTATACAGAGGCATAGAATGGAAGTACAAAAGTACCAGTACCCCAGAATTTTACTTAAGTGCAGTACTTAAGTAAATGTACTTATTTGCATTCCACCAGTGTAATTGAAGATACATAAATTATATGTATTTAAACAAATAAAGAAATCATGCACCCAGAAACACAATTATTTCCCCCAAACAGCCAAAACCATGATCTCAATCAGGACGAGGCTAATAGAGTGGTTGAATGTAACTGAGTACTCAACTACAAATTTGTACTTGTACTAATTCCGCTCCATTAAACAACATACTAGAATAAAAACAGTTAGATAACTATCATATGTAGGGAATAACAAGGAACACAGCATCCTTCAGGATCGTAGTTTGAAATATTTGAAAATGTGAGAGCAGGGGCGTCGGACTGGGGGGGGGGGTAAGGGGACTGAGTACCCATGGCCCTCATGTGAGGAGGGCCCAAAAAGAAGTTAGAATGAATAGCTGTGGATGTGGGGAGGGGCCCATAGAAAATGCCTTTCTACAGGGCCAGAATTTTGTGCTACGCTCCTGTGTGAGAGACTCAGCTACAGACTCACTCAGACCCTCCTCTGCTCTGGGTCATGTTTGCTCAGGCGGACTTACACCTGCATGTGGATCACGTGGTCGGGGGGTCAGTTTGTCAGGTTTTGTGGCACAAGCTGACCCTCAATACAAGAGGCCACCGCGATGCAACGCAACCACAGTCACAGACACAATGTAAACAGATTGAAATGTTTTAATGTTGCAGAGATCTTGCTTGCATAACAGACTCGCTTTTAGGACCCATGTGGACGAAGTGAGAGTCAAAATTCGAATAATAAAAAAATAAAAATTGCAAATAATTCACGTTTCTCTTCTGATGGTCAGAAGCTGCCCATTGAGCTTAAAGCAATACAAAATCATAAGCTTTTAAAAATGAAACTGAAGACGTTTTTAATTGATTATCAGACCTGTAGTCACATATAGGGGTGGGCTGGCATGCATGGGTGGTGGGGGGTGGTGGTGGTGGTGGGTGGGTGTCTTGTATGTTTATGTTTATGTTTTTTTGTGACTGTTTAAAAGCCCAGGCATTGGAAAGTAGCAATAGCTATAAATGCTGTGATGCTGTAGATTGGATATTTGTTGCACAAATGTCTACACTGCATGTTCCTGTAAAAAAAAAAAGAACTGGCAGCAGGGTTGCCATTATGTTACTGTAAAATGAACATTCTCTTACTGTCACTAAAATGTACGGTTTTGTACTGTTAATGGAAAATACAGTGTGAACTGATTTTTTGATTACTTTCACAGTATTCTACAGTTAATTAAAGTTAAAAGTACATTATATACTGTACCTGCTTTTTCCCTTTTTCTTTTACAGTATCTTACAGTTGACTTATCTCTTTATTTTTGTAATTTTTTAGCCAAATAAAGCAGATTATACACATTTAGTCACACAACATACGATTAAAGACACTTTTGTGGTAACACTTTATTTGAAGGGGTGTTCATAAGACTGACATGACACTGTCATTACAATGACATGACTCCTGTCATGAACATGAAGGAGTCGTTTTGAGTATTCATGACTGTTATCATTAAGTGTCATTGGGTAGATTATGACACTTTTAATGCAAAGTTAGCTTTTTCCGAGATGTCTTTGTCATGACAACTTGACTTTAACGAAGACAACAATTGGTTACACTTTACTTGAAGGTATCTACATAAGAGTGACATGACACTGTCAAGTCATAAAGGTTTAGGACATAACACTTCTTTTAGTAAGGGTCATTTGGTTTTTGTCATGAGAGTTAGGGTTAGGGTTCATGTGTCATGACAGTGTCATGTGTTCATGACAGTGTCATGTCACTCTTATGTAGATACCTTCAAGTAAAGTGTTACCCAACAAGCTCTGTGTTATGACAACTTGACATTAACCTAGACAACATTTACCTCCTTGTGTTCTCTGATTAGGCTATAATCTCTGAAATTCTAGCCAGCTGCTGAATACTTCTGTTATGACATGCACAAACGTATTCAGTACAGTATGCAAACAAACTGGAAACATCCCTGACAGACTTTGCATCGATTTATGAATTAAATAAAATTGCTACTCATTAAATAATTAGAAAGATGGGGATGGATGAAGAAAAGAACAAATCCAGCTTCACATGTGCACTTCAGGTGAAGTTTCTCTTACCAAAATGCAAAAAAGCACTGCATGATATATTGTTAACTAAGATACTTTGGGCAGTTGACTAGCAGTAAAGTGCTGTATTTTATGAATACGTTATAGTTCTGTTAAAAAATAGAATGTTATTGAACAGATTCTCTTTTGTATCAACAGTAAAGCGCTGTATTCAACAATAAGAAGGTTAATACTGTTGAAATCCTTCTGTAAATTAACAGCAATTATTTATAGTTTTGTCTTAGCATCTGTCCCTATTCAAATAAATGGTTACACTTTACTTGAAGGTATCTACATAAGAGTGACATGACACTGTCATGAATGTGTCATAAACATTATAAACAAGTCATAAACGTTTATGACATAATGCTTCTGTCATCAATTGTCATTTGGTTTTTGTCATGACAAGTTAGGATTAGGGCTGGGGTTCATGTATCATGACAGTGTTATGTCACTCTTATGTAGATACCTTCAAGTAAAGTGTTACCAAATAAATTTTAAATGAAAAAAAGACAATTTTTCAATCTATAATTATGTATGTATGCTGATATTTATGCAGACTTGTTGGTGCTCTGTACTTTATCAGCTGCAACATTAATGTGATAAACAGATGAATGCTTCAATAACTATAATCCAATAATATAGTCTGTACTGAACCAGCCACTCTGCATAATGAGTACTTTACTTGTTGTATTTTGATGATTGTGCTTGTACTTAAGTACAATTTTGAATGCAGGAGCTCCTTAAAAATAAAATGAGTTACAAAAACGTTAATGTGGAACTAATGTCTAATGTGTATGTAAATGATGCTGTGAATTACTGTGTCTGTCCCATAGACTGTGTCATATTAATGGACAAAGCATCCGGTTCAGCGAAGTGCTGCAAATGCGGAAGTACCTTAAACCTGCATTCTATCTGAATTCCAGCAGGGGGACGACACGTGCGGTTGCAAAAGGAGTTCTGTTTCTGTAGAAGTCTATGAGAAAGTGACCCACTTCTCACTTGATTTATTACCTCAGTAAACATTTTCATAATGAGTTTATGGTCTCAATCGCTAGTTTTCAGTTTTCTGCAACACAGAATGATGTTAATTTTTTTTTAATTATGGTCTCGGTGATTTTAAAATGGGCGATAAAGCAGGGGGTGTTTTAGGGCGTGGCTATGATGTGATTGCCAGTGAAAGTGTGTAACGTAACGTAGAGTGTAAGCAGCTCCTCCCTCACTCCTCCCTCTCGTCTAAAATCGTCACATCCGCAACCAGGATGGCTGCGGCCGTAACGGCAAACTCATCACAGCAGATCTCCACAAACCAATGGGTGACGTCACACATGCTCTGTCCATTAATATTATACAGTCTGTGGTCTGTGCTCAAGTCTCTTTTGAAAAGAGATCTTGATCTCAACTGCTTTAAAAAAGGATTAAATAAAGCATAGCAAATAAATAAGATGCATACATGTTTGTTGGCTCTGTGCAAAATTCAAATTCATTGTCAGGTGCTGGTGATGGAAAACTTGCTGAGTCATTATGATTGTACTGGAGGAAGAGAAATCATGTCCCTTACAGCAGCTGAATGCAGAACAAAGTTTGTCCTTGATGCACTCTGACTTGGCAAACAAGCCTCTAAAATAACATTTTCCAGGCACGCTTGGTGTTTGGCTGATTGTTCTTTGAGCACTGATTTATGAATAAATGCATTTAAATTAAATGTGCATATTACAGTTCAGACATCTCGCAGATATAAGTATTAAGTTAAGGATTTAAATTGGATATCTGTGGTTAGACTGAAAAAAACGCAACGCATTTGATGCATACTAAAATATCGACAATTCACAATTTGCTGCCAGACTGCAGATATCCCCAGTGTGAACATGCTAAATGCAAACACTGGAGGGACCCTCTTTGAGAATGAAAATCTCAAGCAAGTATGAGAAACGGGTTGAAACGTTGGAAAACTCTCCTGCAGACGTCTCGGCTGGTGGATCAAAAGGCTGAGGCTTTGCTGTGCAGAGTGGAAAATTTTGCTGTGAATTATTAAAACAAACTCCTCGGACTGAGCTCTGAGATGATTCCAACACTCTTGACCACGCTGTTGTAGCCTACCGTCCAGCTGCTTGCTGACGCTGGTGCTTCAAAGTTTGACTGGTTACAACATCTCAACAATTGTGAAATTATTTATTTATTTTGACAGATTTTTAGGGAAACATATAAACCCATATTTTAAACTTGCATTAATGAAATGTTTCCTGTCATTCGGGGGCGGGGCAACAACGACACGTCGCCTTAGGAAGTTGCCTGTGTCAGCAGATCATTATTCGCTCTCCTTTTAGCTCGGTTTTAGTCTCTACCAGCTCCACTATGTTCACCAGCTAGTTGCTAACTTTGTCTGTCTGCTGTTTGGTGCTAAGCAGGTAACTCATTTATTTGCTAAAAACGGCTGCCTGTTGCTGCTGGAAAGGGTCAATCAAAGAGAGGTGACAGTGAATCAAAACAGTAAAGTTGCTGGAAAACCCCAAAAATGAGCTGAATGACTCTTAAAGGCTCCGTGAAGCCGAGAGGAACTGCAGAGGCGAATGAGAATTCTCTTTCAGGTCTTCATTGATGAATCTTCTTTATATGTCTGAGTCAAATGCAGTGAGTTTCACCCACAACTAGTCTATATCGACAGCGTTTCATTTCCGGGATTGTTCAGGTGCTGCCGGAAATTCCGCCGGATGTCCGTCACTTTCCGCTTCTTTCGTGTTGGCGTTCTCAACTCCGGTGGATTTCTGAGGACTATGGTTAACTGCTCCTAAGATCTCTGCAGGGTAAATCCAGACAGCCAGCTAGACTATCTGTCCAATCTGAGTTTTCTGTTGCACGACTAAAACAACTGTTGAACGTACACATGTTCCGCCAAAACAAGTTCCTTCCAGAGGCTATTTTGCAGAGGCACCGTGGTTCCGCTCAGCGCTTAGCTCCGCCCATGACGATTGTGATTGGTTTAAAGACAGGCCAATAAACCAGAGCACTGTCTGGACTAGCCAGACGTTCCTGTGCGAAACTACCCACAACTGACACCATTTGTATAGATTGTTTGTTTAATTGACACAAAGCACTTTCAGAAACCCTGGCTTCTAATTCATTGTATCCAGGTGTTAAGTGCTGCTGTGAAAGTACCGGAGTGTCGCGGGACTCTAACATCTGTGAGAGCACCAGCTGCTGCGCTGTTACTCAGACAGTCTAAAAGCCCGCGGACACCTGCAAAGCTGCGGATCAGGGACCTCAAACACTGTTGGTACAAGGTTTTGTTTTATGTTCCCTCTCGGGTTAATACAGCAAGCCACTGAGTTCTCTTCTCTACCTTTCAGTCAGGACAAGGTCACAGTGAGCTGTTGCCCTGCAGCGTCTCCAACCAGACAGATGATGTCATGCTGCAGAGGGTGAGGGCGGATCTCTGGTCTGGTCTGGTCTGGTGTGGCCCGGCCGGAGAATCATCCTCTCCCAGATATGACTCATTTCAGAATTTCTTTGCTCAGATTGAATTGCTCATTCCTACAGAAATACCCACCGTAACCAGCTGGAGACTGCTTTGTTTTTTAGTATTTTCAATACAGTAGAAAAGGAAAATTTAATTATTGCAATTCTTCTGACTGTGTGTGTTTAAGAAAAAGGAACTGAAGCTGTGAATTAATATTATATTATATGGGATGGATTATCATGACATCTGCTACAGATATCCATACTACAAAGAGGATGAAGCCTAGGCAATTTGGTAATCCTCTGACTTGTCCTGCAGCGCCACCAGCAGGTCTCTTTTGCATCCCCATTGTCGTAATTTATTTATCAAATCATTTTTCAACTTTCGAATGTTTCATTGTCTTTCTATACTTCTTATGATTACACTTTCTGTGTTGTTGTTGTTCTGTATTTGTCTTTGTAATCGGACTCAATGACATTGAAAAAGAGGGTCGCCCCTCAATGATCTCACGAGGATACATCGTTGAATGAATGAAAAGGTCAGTTATCCAGTGAAATAGCTCCACATCTACTAGATGGATTGGCAAAGTGTATCCTAATGACTCTTTGGTGATCCCCGGACCTTTCCTGTGGCGCCACCATGAGGTTCGCGTTTGTTGATTTGAGAGTAGTCTCGCTTTGCCAGACCTGTCTGGCTAGTACACACAGCATTCTGGGATGGGAGGAAAAACGTGCTATGGTTTATTGGCATTTCTTTAAACCAATCACAATCGTCTTGGTTTGCGCTAAGCACTGGGAAAAGCCGCAGTTCCGCTTTAAAATAGCCTCTGGAAGGAACTTGTTTTGGTGGAACGTGTACGTTCCGCCAAGGTTGCTTTAGTCGTGTAACAGTAAACTCAGATTGGACAGATAGTCTAGCTAGCTGTCTGGATTTACCCTGCAGAGATCTGAGGAGCAGTTAGGAACCACAGTCCTCAGAAATCCACCGGAGTTTAAAATGCAGACACAAAGGAAGCCTAAGGCAACAGATATCCGGCTTAAATGAGTGAAATCTGGTTGAATTTCCGTCGGCAACGAAGCAATCCCCAAAGTGGAACGTCAAGGATTAAGAATAATAATATCAAGGATTGATATAAACTAATTTGAGAGAAATGTCTCTGCAACTATTGGACGGACTGCCGTGAAATTTGGTTCCAATATTCAGTTTGGTGATCCCTTAAGTTTTTTATTTAGCGCTATTATGGGTCCAATACTTTTATTCATATCTGCAAAACGAATGGCATCCCCGTCATTCTCCGCTGAAATAAGTGCTTAGTTGAAAGTTTGTGCAGTTTCCTGTCCTTTTAACCTGGTACATTCTGTGTGTACAGTATTCTTTCTGTGTCAGTGGGCAGCAGCTAACTCACTGAGTAAATTTACTTTCTGGCTGCACCGCTTGACTTTTCCTTCAAATTTTCATATCATCCAGGAAAGATTTTTTCAAAAATGTTAATTCCACAAGGGCAGTTACTCCTCAGCCAGACATACTGCACTCGCTCCGCCATCTGTCATTCTGTCCGCACAGCTTCACCAGTTTGATCCATCGGTTTTCTATTGCTGCTT
The DNA here is from genome assembly GCF_031162955.1 of Sander vitreus. Taxonomy (NCBI): domain Eukaryota; kingdom Metazoa; phylum Chordata; class Actinopteri; order Perciformes; family Percidae; genus Sander; species Sander vitreus. Next base: position 29,157,731 of record NC_135861.1, on the reverse strand, counting down.
AACATCTCCCCCGTCTTTGATGTCCGATGATAGAAATAATAACTATGTGACAGAACTGACATGCATGTGGCCACGGCTAAATTTAAATGTCTGATTCTCCAGGCACAAGGGTTCACTTATAACTCAAAACTCGAGTCCTTTTCGGACATGTTACGTTAATATTGTTTGTTTTGTTTTTGAGCTTGTTCTTTTTAGCCTTTATTGTATTATTGTTAAGTTTGAAACTTCATTCATTCATTCATTCATTCACAGATAACTGACTAAGTCAAGCTGATGAAACTTGTTAAAACCCATAATAATAATAATATTAATAATAAAATAATACATGCTCTTAATTCTCTCAATAATAAAACAGGAATATAAAGAAAGATAGAATAAAGAAGCACTTTATGTGAAGGGGTCCTTCAGGCGAATGGAAAAGAAAACCAGAGCTCAAAGACCAACAACAGGTCTTTGAGCTTGACTGAGTTTTAGGTGAACCTGAAGTGTTGTTGACCTACTGTATGCCAGAGGCCCTCAGAGGCTCTTTGATGGAGCCCTCTGTGCATTTTAGACACAGAGTCCCAAAGTCTGACGGCGCTCTGCTGAGCCTGCAGTGGGTGGAAGTTTGCCGCCTGAAGCCTTTGAAAAATCCACTTCAGAGAGCTCACCCGAGCGACTTTTTCTTCATTCAGGGTTGTCAAACTCATTTTCACTAAGGGCCACACTGGAAAAAGAAAATCACACCAAGGGCCAGACATGTAAACTTTACATTGAAGTGCTTTTGTTACTGCATGCCACTTTTTTTTCATTTTGGTAGCTTTTTTCCTCATTTTTGTTGTTTTTGTTCCAACGTTTTTGTGGCTTTCTCAGACATTTGTCACTTTTTTGTAAATTTGTTGTTTAAAAAAACACTTTCCTGTGTTTTTGGTTTGGCGCACAACTAGGCGGGCCAAAATGTATCGTGAACCCAAATTGATATACGGGCCGGATCTAAATCTGCAAGGGGCCAGATTTGGCCCGCGGGCCTTGAGTTTGACTGTTCTAAGGGGTATGACTGTTGATGGTAATTGTTAGCTTTATGTTAATTTAAGAAAAAACACAATGTTTTATGATAATAAAGAGGCGAGGTTTACTCCCTAGGCTGTGTACTTGTGGTATTACATTATCTGGGTCACATATATAGTGATATAACCAAAAGATGGATCCTGTGGTTTGTTTGCAAAAGTAATACATAAATAGATTTTTTTAAACTGGACTGAAAGAGACAATTATATTGTTAATTGCAATTATTTCTAAGGCAATTAATTGTTCAGTACAATTTGGAATTGTTACAGCTCTACATTTAGGTTGATTCTACCTGTTTTCCCCATTGACGAATGTAAAGACTTATTCTGCTTTTTGTCCAAAAGATCTTTCAATAGGTTTAATGTCATCAGTGGGAGCTCCAGCTGCTGACAGGTTAAAAGTCCACTGCAGCACTGAGACATTTTCAGCTGAGAGATGAGTCACTTCGCAAGTTAGATGAGTTGAGAAAATGCTTTTAGTCTTCGTCCTCAAAGTCAAAGTCTGAGAACTTTTACCCAGTTCGGACCGATTTCCTCCTCTGATATGTTTTTGATGAATTCTGGCCCTGAGTGTCTTTATAAAACAGACTGATACTGGTTCAGTTTCTTTGACTCGTTCAAGACTTTTCCCATTAACAGACACCTCTATGAAACCTCCTCCAAAGTCCTCTGAGGGTCGACAGAAGGAAAACACAAACAGTCCAAGTGAACCCACAATCTTATCAAACTATAAAGCTCCTTGTCTACCAGCTGAGCTGTCAGGACTCTGTCAATTCTCCATCTATCCACCAGATGCACTTAGATTCTCCCATATGTCTCATTGACCAGTCTGCCCCACCCACCTGCTCACCTGTTTCCACTTTCCCTCATCAGCCCTGCACTATATAACCCCTCAAACATCTTACGCCTTACTTTCCAGCCACCCTGAACCCTTTACCCTAAATCTGGAGCCTGTGCCTGCCTGTGCCTGCCTGTGCCTGCCTGCCTGCCTGCCTGCCTGCCTTTGTGTAACACTCACTTATGGAAATGAGTGGACTAACAGATACGAGACTGAAAACCATGAAAGTGTATGTTTTACTCAGGCTCTTCCCTACACTATGTCCAGTTTCTTGTGACAGAAATTCTCTCTATTTAATGGATTGCTAAACCAACTTTACGATCTGGCCTGGCTAACTGCAATGTGACAAAATGACTGAAGAATGTAATGTTAATTGGCCTCTTACATTCATGTTCATGTCTGTTTGATTCCTACTGTATTCATGATTGTCATGCCGGGACAAATGTTGCATGTTTTTGTATTTGACGTCTGTAAGTGTTGGACCAACATGGATCATGGATTCCTCGTCCACAAACGGTGAACTGGAAAAGTCAAGAGTTCATTTCATTCTGTGCACGCGGAGCTTTTAACAAATTGAGATTTCTCACACGACATGACATTTCCAATTATCTCGCACACATTGCAGAAGTTTGAGTGGGCATTGGTTGGTTAGGAACATATAATTTAAGGCACTGGCGGCATGAATACATGATTGCAGTGGGTTTCCAAAAGGAGCCAATCACGCGATGTTAATGATAATTGTTTGAATGGATCTTGTATCCTATAGCTTTCATTTGATGTTCCAGTTGTTCCCCTGTGCTCTGCTCGCAGTGGACCTTGGCAGTGTCCTGGGCCCGTCTCTTGTTAGAGTATATATTACACATGGCAGGGGATCTGTGCTCCTTCCTGGAACCAACCACCGCTGCAGTTGAATGCTGACTCCGCAGCCACTTTTCTCTTTTTTTGTTTAATATGCGTTCTGCTCAGTTGTTCCCCAAGGCGTGCTTATTTAAACCTTTTTTTTTTTTTTTCTCGTGTTTTATTAAAACACAAGGGAGGTCAGGCGAGAAGCCAAAACATATGCTCCTGTAGGCAGCCCCAACTTCTCAAATAAAGGATTCAAATACTGTGTCCTAAATTCCATTTAAGATCAAGACATCTGGTAACACTTTATTTAAAAAAAAAAATAAACCAACTCACTATTTAGCATTCAGTCATAAGCAGTAAGCCTATATAAAGGTCTGGTTAATTGTTTATTAATGTAGTTGTCAACAACTATAAGTCCTCCTGTAAAAGCATCCATAACTGGATGCTGGTGTATAAACAGATAATGAATGTCAATTCTTCACATTACTATACTTTTGCACTAGCGTCCCAATAACCAACGTTTTCTGTTTGCACTTCAACTCGTATTACACTGATATTGCACTTTTCTCTTCATATTATTTCACATTGTTTGTGTATATATGTGAATATGTCCTTGTGAATATGATTTTAAGTTTGCTTTTTTATTTCCTATATATATATGCCTACATTGTTTTATTGTATTGCCTATTTGGTTGTTTTATTCTGTTTTATATAAATATCTGGGCACCTGGATAGCTCACCTGGATAGCTCACCTGGTAGCGCGGGCGCCCATATGCAGAGGCTCAGTCCTTAATCCAGCGGCTCAGGGATCGAGTCCAGCCGTTTGCTGCATGTCTTCCTCCTCTCTCTCTCCCCACTTTCCTGTCTGCAGCTGTCCTGTCTATTAAAGGCTAAAATGCCCCCCCAAATTAAACACATTTGTGTGTGTAGTGTGGAGGCGGCTGCAGTTACGTTTCATTGTGCATTCCTGTATTATAAAAATACAACAAAGCTGAACCTTCAACAATATAATATAATCTTATACAGATGTAGTTATGTAAAATATGTCCTTATAGGAAATGTTAAATACTGTACATTACTAAACAATTAAAATATCCTTTAATCTACATTATACACACATCATGATGTAATGTGTTTACAATTCATGTCTATAAAGTGAGATTAAGATTAATAGGCGGGTGATGAAGTAAAGTGTTGCACATTTCTTTGATACAGCAAATCAGACATGATGTTGAACCTCTACACTAAAAAAGAATAAAACAAAAATCCTAATTTTACGGAAAATAACTCAACATTTTGACAGTAGTTTTCAGTTGTTTGAAATTGTGTACAAAAGTCTGTAAAATGATGGACAGCATACGTAAATGAACAACCCAACTGTTATTTTAAGTATTATACCAAAATAAATGTAAAATAACAGTGTTTTGCTCCAAAACCTTGAATGAATATGACTGTAAATGTATTGTTGACAGCGGGGTGTCGTACATTTATTTTACAGTTTTTCTTTGGCAGCCACTGCTGCCAGTCATTGGACTTCTGTTCTGAAAGGCAATTTCCTGTAGTTGTGATTTTCTCTCCAGTGGAGAGAAAGAAAAAGACAGACTATATAACTGAAGAAGAAGCCTACAGGAGGATTTTGGGTTAGCCAGTTAAAACTCTCTGCCACACAGGACTTTGGCTTGTGTGTGAAGACTGATGTTGAAGTGAGGATCTCCTCTGCTTCTCTCTGTGAAAGGATCCACTGATGAAGGTATGAGACTCAGCTTTTTTTCCCCTCTTTTTATGTAACTAATGTGCTGGCTGATGACAGTCTTACTGATTGACTGCACACGTTTTAAATGTTTTTCTTGTAGATTGTGACTGCATGTTATAACTTCCCCCTCAGTGTGTTCTTTCATTTATCTTTACAGTTAGGGTTCATTTGCAAAAAACATATATCTCTGTTCTATTTATTTTATTTTCCCCAGTCATGTTTTTTTGTGTACTCTAGGAAATATCAATCAAAACGCTGTTGGTTGATTAATTTCTTTTGCAAAATTAACTATTCACATTTATTTAGGAGAGTTTTGCCACCATACTTAAATTAATATATTGGAAAGTATGTTACTTTTCATTGTTTGTAATGAAATCTGTGGACAATTACTGACTAGGGAAACCTCCATTTTAATGATAGATAGATAGATAGAATTTATTTTTTATTTTTTTATAGACTACATTATTACTTTTTTTGGATCACTGTCAGCACTCTCATCAGACCTGACTGATTTACTAAAGTAAAGGATCTGAGTATCACCGCAGCACAAGCAAATATCCAAATACAGCTTTTATTTCTTGTGCAAAGGCAAATGCAGGGTGCAATACATTTGATGCTTCTCTCTGTTCCAAAAGCAACTGAGGTTCCACAGATACATTATCAGAGGATCTCAATCTTCCTAAAGAATCGGGTGTAATATCCTTTTAAAAAAAGAAGAGGGTTAAAGGAAATTTCAATGATCAGAAAGATGAATCACTTTAATCCTGTCTTACCATCTAATCCTGTGTGACTTTTTAAAATACATTTTAGTGCAAAAGGACCGTAGGTACTACTGTATGTGACTTGACTGACATGTTTTGTCAGCAGGTAAAATGTAATGCATTTATATTCCAAGATTTGTCATTCCTTTTTTTAATGTCAAGTTAATTAACCACCTGTTTTAATAGTGTCCATCTAAAATGAGCTGAATCAAGCACAGACATGGCTCACATGGCAGCCTCAACCTCTCAAATAAAGGATTCAAATACCTGTACAGTGTCCTTACTTCCATTTTAAGATCAAGACTTCTGGCAACACAAAAAAAAACTCCCTATTTAGCATTTAGTCATAAGCAGTAGCCTATATACAGGTCTGGTTAAGTGTTTATTAATCAACAACTATAACTCCTACTGTAATAGTATCCATAACTGGATGCTGGTATATAAAGCGATAATGAATGACAATTTGTGTTAGTACCAAAGGAGCTATGTGACTTGACTGGCATGTTGTTTTGTCAGCAGGTGAAATGTAATGCATTTCATATTCCAAGATTTGTCATTATTCGTTAATATATCAAGGTAATTAACCACCTGTTTCAACATTTTCCATCTAAAATGAGCTGAAGGATGAGGTTGGGGTAGATGGGTGGGAGGGTGGGTCATAAAACACAGGGCTTTCAAGCCAGGGAGTGGTTTGCTTCCCAGGGGGGAAAAAAAGACTTGAAATGCGTGTTCCTAGGGAGTGTTTCAACTGAACCCTGTCTCTTCCCCAGAGTGGTGCAGGGAGGTGCTGGCCTCCGATGGGTGCTGCCTGTGTTCAGCTCCTGTTGGCTGCCACCCTGTGGATGATGCCTGACATGGCTGCCACCCTGTGGATGATGCCTCACATGGGAGCAGCTGCTGCTGCAGAGCCGCTCAACATGACCCGGGCTGGAGCTGAGACGCGGTCAGACTTCAGGATGCCCACTGGAGCTGCCAGCAGACGGAAAAGAGCCATTTCATCCAGAGAGATTAACGCTCTGCTGGATTACCACAACCGAGTCCGCTCTCAGGTCTTCCCCCCCGCCGCTAATATGGAGTTCATGGTGAGGAAACTCTGGGAATCAGACCAGGGACCAGTGGTAGAATGGAACTTAGTACATTTACTCAAATAACATTTTTAAAGTACTTGTACTTTACTCATAGGCCTAATTTACAGGGGGGATGGGGGGGTTTCAACCCCTCCCCCCCGCCCAAATAATGAAAGATGGCCATTGCAACCCCCCCCAAATATCTAATAATAAATACCTGTACATAATTAAAGACATTTGCTCCATAAATGGATGCAGAAAAGGCACAAGTTGTGGCAGAAATATTCACCAGAAATTAAGTGTTTGACGCTCAAAATAAAAAAATTGCCTCAAAGTGGATATCTCAATACCCCCCCCCAATGTTGAACCCAAAGTTAGGTCCTTGGCTTTACTTGACTATTTCCGTTTTATGCTACTTTACACTTCTACTCTACTACATCGTGGAGGCAAATATACTTTTTGCTCTAATACATTACTAGATACAGTTAAGGCTTGAGTTAAGTCAAATAATCCAGCAGTGTATAAAGTAGCTGCAACATTAAAGTCATGTACACATGGTTAAATACAGTTACTGCAAATGCTCTGTATCTGTAATTGGTGTTGATGATTGTACTTTTTTTACGCACCACTACTCGTCCCAAATAAGTCTATTTGATTTTTTCTGTCCATTATTCAGTTTATCAATACATGTAACTTAACTAATTAATTATTACCGTAACTATGTACGGTAGGATAACATACTGTTCTTTTTTTTGTTTTTTCTTTGTAAAAGACTTTTAGGCGACTATTGGAGATATATATTTTCATGCAAAGCTCATAACATATAAAAGATATAATATTTTCTTACTTTAAGTTTACACTTTATGGTTATTAACCTATTTTGTGACCTTCATTCAATGTGAAAGCCAAGTCAATACCTTTCTACACAGTGGGTCTTAATGAGCTAAGAAATAGTTTTTTTTGCAAGTATTATTATTGTTTGTAGAAGTCGATTAATAGTTAAATTCTTATTATTGAATCTGACCCCAACAAATGAGGACGCACAGCCAATCTCAAGTGAAAAAATAACAAAACCGAATCAACAGCTGATCCCACAGATGCTTACAATGTATTGTGCATCCAAACTCTCCTTGATACTGCAAGTAACACAAAACAAACACGTTCTTGCTCATTTTGTGGTACAAAAAGCTTCAAAGACAGCAGTAAGAAGATGTATGTTTTAGTCTATTTTAAGTCCAACAGCAGAGTCGATTTAGTTTTGTTTTCTTTCAGAACAGAGTGAAATGAACAACCCCTGCTTCTCTCTCTTTTTTTCCTCTCTCTTTCGCGGCTCTCCAGCTCTGGGATGAGGGACTCGCTGAGTCAGCCGACTCCTGGGCTTCACGATGCGTTTGGGATCACGGTCCGACACAAGTCATGAGATACATGGGCCAGAACCTGTCAGTCACTTCAGGAAGGTATTGCAGAGCTCCTCACAGAGAATCAGCTGTCGATGCTGATGGGTCTTAATATTCACTAAATACAGGTTATATAATGATAAAACCGTGTGTGTTTGGATGTGACAGGCAGTGGTGGAATATAATTCCACCACATTTACTCAAGTACTGTACTTAAGTATAAATGTCTTTTCATGCCACTTTCTACTTCTACTCCGCTACATTTCAGAGAGAAATATTGTACTTTTTACTCCTCTACATTCATCTGACAGCTTTAGTTACTTTACACTTTAAGATGTTTGCACACAAAACACATGTAGTTTATAAAATCTGATGTTTTATTATAAATGAAACTAGCCAACAATATAACGGCCTACAAGTCCAGCTGAAATGATTAGACCATTAAACACACAACTGTTTGGATCCTTTCCAGTCTCTAAAATGTGATGATTTTTCTGCATAGAGTACTTTTACTTTTAATACTTTAAGTACATTTTCCTAATAATACTTACATACTTTTACTTAAGGAACATTTTCAATGCAGGACTCTTACTTGTAACAGTATGTCTACAGTGTGGTAATAGTACTTTTACTGAATACTTCTTCCACCACTGGTGACAGGTACCAGTCCATCACTGATCTGGTCCAGTCCTGGTACGAGGAGAGGCATCACTTCTCCTTCCCGAACAGATGCAGCGGATCAGTGTGCTCTCACTACACTCAGGTAGAGTTTCTCTTTTGGACTAAAGAGGGGTTCCAGATGCATTTGTTCATTTTTGTGCGTTCAAAGAGAGTTTAGAGTTCCCAATTACATAAGTCTATACTCATGTGTTTGCTTCTGTAGGATGCTGTACCATACAGTATTAACTAAACCCTCTCTCCTAAAAATTACATTCAAGTGCTCTGAACACTGAAGACCGTCAGTGTATGTTTACCCCAAAACAGATCAGGAAGATGGCAAAGAATCACCTCATTTTATTTAGGGACTGTATTACAATTATTAGGGTGGGGGGATGCAGAAAAGGGAGTGGGGGTGTTTATATATATATATATATATATAAAGTGCTGTCAGTTAAACGCGTTATTAACGGCGTTAACCTATTTTAATGGCGTCAATTTTTTTATTGCGAGATTAACGTTCTTTTTGGCCTAGCAAACTTTGTAGTTTTTTTTCACATGCTGTTGCAACAACTAGTAACGTTCGAAAAACTACAACACCACACAGGATCTAGCTAGACCGGAAACAAAACAACAGGCACGCCGCACACACTTGTTTGGGCTTGCGAGTCGGCCAAAGAGTAGTACATACCTGCAAACTAGTCGCTTTTCGGTGAAAATCACCATTTTGAATGGGAAAATGTCATCCACGTGAATCGTGTAGATCCGAAGAGTTTTTATTTTTTTTGGGGGGGGGGTCTGAGACCCGGTGCTAATACAGCACCGGGCCGTTATCTACCGGACCGAATAGCAACGCGGATTTCGGTGCCTTATTTAGGTGCCACTTAAATGCCTGCACTTCTCTCTGATGCTCCGATAACGGACGTTAGAAGGAACTGAAACATCGCCGCACGGGACGCTAGTTAACACTACACTTAGCAGCAGCTAACGTTAGCCTACCGTTAGCTAGCAGCTGGAGTAAACACGGTTAAAACAGCTAAACGGTGTAAAGTGTGACTGTATTTCACTGGAGAGGATTTCTAACACCAGACTGTAGCTGCCGTTGTCTGAAAAACACAGACTCAGCCTCGCCAGCCTCGTGGTGCATTCAAAGTTATTGTAAAATACCCTTTTCCCATCCAGTGGTTGTTTTTGCCGTTTTGTGCTCCTTTTTTATTTAGATCAACTTTTTATTGGTTTATATTTTTGAACATACAGATCAGACAAATAAAATTGAACAAGGTGCTCCTTTTATTTATATATATATATATATATATATATATATATATATATATATATATATATATATATATATATATATATATAAATAAAAATAAATAAATAAATTTAAATAAATAAATAAATAAAATAAATCTTTCGGTTCAGGCACCATTTTAAAAGTCGTATCTTGTTGATAAGAGCATTAAAATGAGAAAAAATAATGGGACAAAAAGAAATCAAGGGACATTTAGAATAGATAAAAATGTGCGATTAATTACGAGTAAACTGTGACATTAATGCGATTAATCGCAATTAAATATTTTAATCGTTTGACAGCACTAATATATATATATAATATTTTTTTTCTTGCTGAAGGGAGGATGGCCTGACATTTTTTCACCTTTGTCTCATCCCAGTTTTGTACTTTTTTTTTAGTATATTTTATTCTTTTCTTGTGATCTCTTTTATAAAATAAATAAATAAAAAGACATCAATCAGATTAGCAGCTTTCTAAACGTATGGTGTGGATGATATACAGCAGAGAGGATAACTATAATTTCTCTGTAGCTAGTTAGAAAGACAAATATGTCCAGAATGAACAGAATCAACGTGTGTTTGGGAGGTGGAGCATCACAAATTGCGGGCCTTAAGCATATCCGACTACCGTGTCATCAGATCAAATGTATTTCGAGTATTTGAAATTCGGAGGAGGGGCACCCAAAGAGCTGCAGCCTGAGCCCAGGTCACTCATTCATTGGCTGTACAACCTTTTATGTAGCTATGAATGGAGACTGACTGAACACATTCACCCACGTTTGACATAAATATCTTGTTTTGAGATATTGGGGGGAGGGGCCAAAGGAAATATTAATTGTTGTCATTTTTCATCGATACATCTAAGATCCAGCTCCATAAACCCACCTCAATCATTTCTGTACAGTCCCTAACAAAGGATGAACTGGCAAATCTGCTTAAAGCCTTCATCGGAGCATGACATCAGTTGAGTTTACTTTTTTGTGTATGTGAACATATGTAAGATTTCAATTTATAGGTATAATCATTAAAATGTGTTTTGTGTTTACCCTCAGATGGTGTGGGCGAGCACCAACAGAGTGGGATGTGCCGTCAGGAAGTGCTCTAACATGTACGTGTTCGGGAGCACCTGGAGGGAGGCGACGCTGCTGGTCTGCAACTACTCTATAAAGTAAGAAGAGCTTAAAGGAAAAGTTTGACTTTTTGGAAAAATACAATTATTCTGTTGAATGGGCGGAGTTAGCAACAGCTTTCAGCTGTAGGGCTTCCGGAAGGCTGCTCTCGCGTATCCTCGATCATAGCTCCTCAGAGATCCCTCCTCGATGCTCCCTCCTCGCTCGGCAGGAATAAGAGCTTTGAGACGGCCCTTACGAAGGATGGCCAGAACAACTTTCGGTTCAAACGAGGCACTATCCAATAAGAGTCTTGGTATACACCCATGGCAGAGCAGCTGCTCGACTGTGGCGCTGTTAGATGAGGTAATATAAAGGGATACAGTGCTACGCTGTAATACACCAAAGCTCCGTATAATGAGGCAGGTTGGGGTGGTGGATGGGTCAAACAGACACAGGACTTTCACTCCCGAGACCGGGGTTGATGTCCTGTTTGTGTCCCTGTTTGTGTGTCACTTAAAACATACATCTTTTAACCCCACACATGATCTGTTCCTAACCCTAACTAACTAATCACGCCAGAGGATCCTGACCAAGCATGTTGAAAAATGACGCCAAAGGGATTCCCAGAGTGTTAAAACGCCAAGGGGTTCTGACCAAGCGTCGTGTTTGACGAGTTGGCAGTGAGAATGTAGTTGTTTTATGGGTTGTTGTTGTTGTCTTAATAGGTATTGGTCCTGAACGCGTCAAACATCAAGCCCAACACTACCTTATAGCTAACATTATGTTCATTTGTGTTTCAGGGGAAACTGGGTGGGAGAGGCTCCCTATAAGAGCGGTAAGCCTTGTTCCGTCTGTCCGTCCAGCTATGGCGGCTCCTGCTGGAGAAACCAATGCTCACCAAACAGAAAGCCCAAAAGACTCGCAAGAAATTAACACAACACAGGGTTTTTAAATGTGTTTTTAATATTAGACAGAGAAAAAATACAAAGTCATAATCCATGTAAAGTTTTACCAACACAAGGGCTACATAAGAAAATGATGCAGCTGTCCAGTTACCACTATGTTCCAATGAAATCTTAATTAATGAATGTTCTACACACGTTAATGTAGTGGTATAAATGTTTATATTTTTATCGCTGTTGGTTACTAACAAAATAATATTGAAAACTAAAGAAGTAATTTTCTTTTATTGGGTGAAATACTTTTTATACTTCTTGAAGACATCTACGGAGAGTTTTTTTGCACTTTTTTTTATTGATGAATTTGTTGGTTTGAGTGACTTTGAGAGGCATTGACCAAAAAATGAAGCACTTTTTTTGTACAGATTATATTTACTATAACCTTGGATGTGTTATTGATTCTCTTTCTAACCTAAATTAATATTTTCAGTGTGTCAAATCAGTCTAGTGAATATGTTTAATTCACGCTTTGCCGTGACTCAACATTAATGAAGTTATAAATGACCGATAACGCAGTATCATCCATATATATGGTATCATCCCTATGTATAATCTGCCATTCACTACTTTGTGTTTACTCACTGCTGCTGCAGGACATTTTCTGTCCTGCCTTTCCCCTCATTACGTCTCTCCATTTACCCCTCGGAGACTTTCTCTGCCATAAAACCGGAGGCTAATGCAGCTTTTATGGTCGAAAATATGAGGAAATCAGCTGGGCCTCCAACCAATTCACACACACACACACACACACACACACACACACACACACACACACACACACACACACACACACACTCTCAGCAAACATGTAAAATATTAAATATGGAAACCATTTTCAACCGGAAAACAAAGTTCCTAACAAACAAAAGTGTAAAGAGCACCAGAGCTCAGCACTTTGGTGACTTTAATGACCGTTTATTTGACAGCTTACTTACATTTCTGTAAAGTTCGGGAATTATGTATACTGTAGTCTTGCATTGCCAGACCCTGGCGAGTCCACACAGCATTGCTCTCCCCATTTCTCTACACTCTACTGCAGCAACTTATTGCTATCACTCCTGCTAAAGGCCCGGGAACAGAAAGGGACTCGGGCGCTTTTGTTACACCTTTAGCCAGTTTGTGACACTGTATTCTTGTTCATCCAAATGTCAACATGTAATCAGACAGTTACAGTGACGTGGAACATGAACTTGATCTCTGAAAGACCTATTAAAAATGTTTAAGAATATAAATAACTGCAGCGCAAAAACATTTGGTTCTAGTTTTGTGACATTGGGACTGCTGACAATGCTAGTTGGTGATCTACTGTACGTCTTGGGCGGCACATAGTCTCGCATTGCCGGAACTTCCTCCACAGCTCTGCGGAGGAAGGTCTGGCTAGTCCACACAGCATTCTGGGATGGGAGAAAAACGTGCTCTGGTTTATTGGCATTTCTATAAACCAATCACAATCCTCTTGGGCGGTGCTAAGCGCCGGACGGAGCAACAGTGCTGCTGCAAAATAGCCTCGGGAAGGAACTTGTTTTTCGGTGCAACATGTTTACATTCAAAAGGTGTTTCAGTCGTGTAACTCAGATTGGATTTACCCTGCAAAGATCTGAGGAGCAGTTAGCCATAGTCCTCACGAATCCACCGTTTACCCACAGTTTAAAATGCCAACACAAAGAAATCGGAAGAAAACGGTTCATCTGTTGTTTTTAATCACTTTATAAAACGACTGGCAGTGTTCAAGTTGGCATCACCAGTTAATGCATCCACAGACACTTAAAGAAATAGTTTGACATTTTGGTAAATACTAGGGCTGTCAAAATGACGTGTTAATTTCAATTAATTAATCTGAGAACAAATAACGCGTTAAAAAAATAACGCAGATTAATCCATTCCATATTGACGTTTGACCCGGAGCCGTTCTAGCCACCATTGGACTGTAAAATGAAGGAGGGAGACGAGAATGTTCTGCCTGGATTATTAATTGGAACATTTACTTGTAAAAATCGTCTTCCTGCCAACCCTGGCTACCGAAATCTGGTGCCACTGATATGTCTGCACTTCTCTCTGATGCTCTGAAGACGATACAGGCAACACAAACCCCGCTGTACATGACGCTAGTTAACCCTGTACTCTACAGCAGCTAACGTTAGCCTACCGCTAGCTAGTAGCTGGATTAAACACGGTTAAAATGCTGACAGCTAACGCTAAACGGTGTAAAGTGTGACTGTGTTTTACTGTAGAGGATTCAACACCGGTATGTAACAATCTGCAGCTGCCGTCGGAGAAACAACACAGCCGGTGCGTCAATGAAACTGGTAAACTAAAGCCTTGTGGTGCATTTGAAGTTATTGTAAATGTCCTTTTCCCATCTGATGGTTCAACAGCAATTTACTACTGAAATTAGTTATTGTTATTGTTATACATTATTATGAAATCATTTCATTTTGACCATATGGCCTTAGCAATAAACAAGCCGTTCTTTAATGCCACCAACTGTTGTTTAGTACCCTTTTTTTTCTTTTCTTTTTTTACTTTCTTAAAAAGTATCGGTTCAGGCACCGTTAATTATGTATGCGATTAATTTCGATTAATTAATCACAGAGTATGTAATTAATTAGATTACATTTTTTAATCGATTGTCAGCCCTAGTAAATACGCTTATTCGCTTTCTTGCTAAGAGTTACATGAGGAGCTGAAAGACAAATTGTGTTTCTTTTTCTCCTGATGTCTGGTCGTCACATTGAGGTTGCCAGCCAAGAAGTAGTCCGGCACATACCCCCCCCCCACACACACACACACACACACACACACACACACACACACACACACACAATTTATAGATTAATGAGCAGTAACGTGTTGATAAGAGAACTTTAGAGGTGCAGGTAGTTACCTTTGGACAGAGCCAGGCTAGCTGTTCCCCGTTTCCGGCTTTTATGCTAAGCTAAGCTAACTGGCTGTAGCTTTGTATTTAATGTACAAGAGATATGAGATTGGATCAATCTTCTCATCTAACTCTAAGTAAGAAAGCAAAAGGTGTCAAATGATTCATCAAGAGACTGTAAATTACATAAACATCATACTTCTGGTTAGTCAGCCTGAAGGTCTGTGTGCCGCAACGCGTTGGTGCGTATTTTTAACCTTTTGCTATGCATTAGTCGCATCAATAAAGGATTTAAAAAATATTTTCTTCAGCAAGAGTGCCTTGGTTTTCATGCTGTTGTGATGTTACAGAAAGTGATCAATCCGATGTCTAATTTATCATGTCTAATATTTACACGCTTGTACAAGTAAATTATGTTAAACACCTCAGAAAACGTGTACACATGCTTGTGAAATTGGTAAACTGTATCAGATGGAACTGCATGGTGCATCATTTGCCATTATGAAGTGAAACAGGTGGGACATTTCCATTTCAGCCGGGAGACTGAAAATATAAGATTTTAAAATTAGATGACGGTGGGTATTTTGCCATCAACAGGTGATTCAGGCCCAATTCTGTATCCGTCAGCAAAATTTTCCCCTCGGTCAAAATAAAACTGGTGACGTCACTCATCATCCACAGTTTGTCCGCTGCCACCCTTGGTACATTCTCCACTCCTCTGTCTTTTATGTCACTCTCCACCCTCCAGCTTTCTCTCTCTCCTTTTAGAATAAATTCAGTTTCTTAGTCAGCGCTCCTATTCACTCACTAATCTGTATCTAGAAAAACTGCTATTTGGTGATGAGAAAGAGGGAAACGCACATAATAACTTCATGTTTATTTGAGTTTCTATCATCATGTTGCCTTAGTTACAGCTGCTATATAGATTGGTGTCCATACGAGCCTGGTTACTGTTTAACCTCCCCACCCACATTTGCCCAGATTAGGAAAATCAATAAGATAACAGCAGCAACACCGGCCTTACCTTGCACCAACAAAAGCCTTCTCCCACTACAGCAACCTGCACCAAACTTCCACATTTTACACCTTATGAGGAGGGAGGAAAAAGGATTTTAAACACATGTTGGAGAGGAAGCAGAGGACGAAATGGTCAATGTAAACACACAACTCACTTCAAGTATGGAACTTCCATTTGGTGAGTACACACTTTCGGTATTGTTTTTAGCACCTTGGCCCGGTGGTTTCAGTAGGGGGAAAAAAGGTTGAGTGTGGCAGCTGCTTGCTTCTTCTTTTCTTTTTTGGTGGTTTGTGCAGCGGCTCCAGAGCACTGCCGGATCACTGCAGACTCAGGGTGGAAATATCATCGCCATTTGTGTCTGCCCTTTTCACACGGCTGTAATCCAGGAGGTGTGTCAGAGAGATGGAGGCCATGGCAGCTGGGCTTGACGGTGATGATGGTTCAAAGGTTTTTGAGATGTCAGATGCCTATTATTACCACACTGTAAAAATACTCTGTTACAAGTAAAAGTCCTGCATTGAAAGTGTTACTTAAGTAAAAGTTTGTGTATTATTAGGAAAATGTACTCAAAGTATTTAAAGTAAAAGTACTCAATGCAAAACAATCCTCATATTTTAGAGACTGGAAAGGATCCAAACAGTTGTGTGTTTAATGGTCTAATCATTTCAGCTGGACTTGTAGGTCCTTATATTGTTGGCTAGTTTACTTTATGATAAAACAGTATATTTTTTAAACTACATGTGTTTCATGTGCAAAAATCTTAATGTGTAAAATAACTAATAACTAAAGATGAATGTAGTGGAGTAAAAAGTACAATATTTCTCTCTGAGATGTATCGGAGTAGAAGTAGAAAGTGGCATGAAAAGACTCAAAGAAAGTACAAGTACCTCAACATTTGTACTTAAGTACAGTACTTGAGTAAATGTACTTAGCTACATTCCACCACAGGATAAGAGGATGATTTGAAAGGATTTGAGCTTGATGTTGTTGGTGCAATTGATACACAAAGGAGTTTTGAAAAGCTGCGTTACTGGATGAAGTCAGACGTGTTTTTATTCTGGAACCTGAAGGGCTGAAAACATTCTCTTTGTAAAGCCTGAAATATGAAATTTTGATGAAGCTTACATTTTATTTATGGCTCCAGTATATGATGCTGTACAAACAGAGAAATCCCCATCTCTCACATCTCTCTTCACGTTGCTGCTGCATACTACATGCAGTACGTTCCTCCTGTGATGGCTGTTATGAACTATCTCAGTGAAAGTGAAGGCCTCACTGCACAGCGCTGCCTCTCACTTTCAAACAAAGCAGTTGGTGGAAGTTTGGTTTTCACTTCTGTGGTCATTCGTTGAATGATTTGCATGTCACAGTGGGATGAGGAAATGCACATTTTTACAAAGTTCTGGCCAAATGAGAAAACAATGACACAAATATTCATTAATGTGGCTAAAGAGTTGGTTCGCCCCTGAACAGATATTGCTGTGTGATCCATGTTACTCTGGAAGCCCGGAGAGAGATGTTTTGTTGTTTTTTTTTTTTTTTGGTCATGTTAATCCACCTATTAGCCGTATCCTACACCTGCTCTCCCCATTTCTCTGCACTCTCATCACTCCTGCTAAAGGCCCGGGAACAGAAATTGACTCGGGCGCTTTTGTTACACCTTTAGCCAGTTTGTGGCACTGTATTCTTGTTCATCCAAACGTCACCTCAGAACTAATATATTAAAAAAAGTTTAAGAAGATAAATAACTAGCGCGAAAACATTTGGTTCTAGTTTTGTGACATTGGGACTGCTCACAATGGTAGTTGGTGATCTACTGTACGTTTTGGGCGGCACTTAGTCTTGCATTGCCAGAACTTCCTCCACAGCTCTGCGGAGGAAGGTCTGGCTAGTCCACACAGCATTGTGGGATGGGAGAAAAACGTGCTCTGGTTATTAGCATTTCTTTAAACCAATCACAATCGTCTTGGGCGGCGCTAAGTGCCGGACGAAGGTACAGTGCCTCTGATGATAGCTTTCCAGGCTAACGAGCTTGCTAGCTCAGATGCTAAGAAGATGTATTCATCATTATGTACATATCAAAAGATGTATTTGCATCATCATCTGTCTGCAAACAATTCCTCTGTTGTAGAGCAGATTGTAGGCTACTCCAACAGAGGAGGTTCAGTTCATTCAGTTATTAAAGACAAAAGGCTAAATAATTGTAATTAAAAAATGACATGACAGGCACCGTAAATATATACGCTACATAAAAAGGACATGCACATACCATGTATTGTATTTTGATTTGTGTTTATTAGGCATTTTAAATCTTCCATATTGAACTACCACTGATGCCAGTAATTACATTCACACATTCAACATAATGATAATACTACATTGAGGGAAAAAGTGACAATATCTCTATCAACAAGACATGAAGAACCACACAAAGATCTGATTATGTTGGTGTTAATCCTCACTATTAAATTATGGCAGCTACTGAGTATTTATTGCACATTTCATTAAATACAATCTGAGGCATTGTTTAACACGATCATGTGAAGAGGCCAAGAGACCGTTAATGCCTGTACGGTTCAGCACTCATCTCGTCTTTACTTAGTGGACATGTCTGGTGGTGATATTCTTTATTTTTCTTAGTCATTGTTTTCCAAAAAACTATTAAAAAGCCATACTGTTGCTCTGGGTTCCTTCATCAACATGAACACACACTGTACTTTATTCTGACTCAATCCCACATACATCATCCTGCTGCCCCAAATACTCACTAGAGCATTAACTGTGTATTAATCCGTCGCTGAAAATAGTTCCCAACAAACACTCTGTTTGAGTAACTTTTGCTAGAAACTACAGTGCCCATATGTTTTGGGAAATAACTGAGCCTTTTCTACCATGAAAGCAGACATTCATGACCTGATTTTAAGGATATGTCTTTAGTAGGTACAAATGGGCTACAGACAGGGAAGCCAGGGAGTTTTTATAAATGGACTAACATGTTGTTGTTTTTGCCTTATTCTTTAAACTACATGCTATAAAAAATGAGTCCAAACTAGAGAATTGACTGCATTTTATGTATGTATCATATACCCCTGATTTTTAAAGCCAGTGACCATTGCATTAAGCGCTGATTAGCCACCTCTGTCATCCATGAATTGTCTCTCAAACTGCTGAGTTGCACTGTTTTAAATAGCAACATTTTCTGAAAGGGTTTGTTTATCCAGTATACAGTATGCTCAACAAATCTTCCAAAAGCAGGACATTTATGTTACGAATGCATTCTTTGGCTGCTGCCTACACTAAGCCTCTTTTTGGCCTAGATCGGGTTATACTATGCTTCTTTGTCCAAACAAACACTGTTTTCTCCCAACCTGTGCTGACATTATGACTCTAGCAAGCATTGCAAATTCAACATGTCCATGAGTAAAGCCAAGCCTGTCAAAGATTTTGATCAATTTCTACAAAATCAGAGTGATGTCTGGTAGTTATGTCTACCAAAACAGCCTTTTGAGACTCCGCTACAGATACAAGTTGACAGACCGTCCTCTAAGAATAGAATAGAATAGAATTAGGGCTGTCAAACGATTCATTTTTTTTTATCGCATATTTTATCACATGATTAAAATTCTATTATTTTGCATTTCAAACAGTTTTTAAGTACATATTAACAATCAAAAGCAATGTATACCAGTGTATCTTGATGGGGAATCAAATGAATGCAAAGAAAGTTACTTTATGAACTTGATTTTAAGATTCGTAATTATTTATTTACTGTAAACAAAAGAAAAATGCGTGAATCTGTCATTATTGCACAATTCCTCCAAGTACCTAACTAAAAAACTAAAAATCCCTATCCTTACTAGAGTCAATATAGTGTTTAGTAACTCCTAAATAATGTTGATTACTCACTGACGTCCAGTGATCACCGGTTAATGAGACAGCGTTTGCAGCACCTTGCAGCAGTTCCAGTGTGGCTGCTTTCTCCGTGTCGTACAGGCTGTGTGGGGGGGGGGCTGCTGTCCCCCCTCGACGGCAACGAGACGGGTCAGAACATGCCAACCGTAGTACGTCTTTAAGACCCGAGTCCTCTACGATGCTGACAGGTCTGCAGTTAGTTGCCATCCGTTTCTCAAGAGCTGTAATAATTATTTGGGATTTGGTTTCATCCACAGGTCGGCAAGTAGCGCTCTCCAAAATAGTGCTTTGCCTGAGTGGGTAGCATGCTAGCGGGTAGCATCACGTTAACTGTACTACTAAGCTTAGCTCCGTAGGTGGTAGCTCCAGCTTGACATGCTTCGGTGATATTTTAATAATAACTGGGAAATAAATAATTTTAATATGGCTTTCGACTTGTCTATGAGCCGTCCGGGAGTTTTGGAAAATAAAAAGCTCCATTCAGGATTTCATTGCTGCTGTCTTTCTCCATCATGCCTGCAGCCTGCAGCAGCAGGATGTGTTACGAGGAAGTGGCAGCTTGATGATAAGTAACGGTGCTGCAAAGGGTCAAAATAGTAGCCTGTTAGGCACGACGCAAAGTTGAGTGAAGTGTAAAATAAATTAATAAATGCCGGCATGCGATTAATGCGATTAAAAAAAAATTATCGCATCTGAATAGAATAGAACAGACTTTATTGTCCCATTGGGGAAATTTGTGTTGGGCATAGTGCTACAAACTGTCGCTTCACAACACAAACATGTAACAGAGAAACCATTCTAAAATCGACATAAAATCAACATAAAAACAACATAAAATCAACAAAGCATCTCAGGACATGAAGGAAGGACACACATGACTGTATGTCAATGTGACATCTTAAAAAGTGACTGTGTTAATTAAAGTGCAAAAGGTGCTGGTGTATTTATTGCAAGTTGCTCTGTTGTGCAGCTTGATAGAGGTTGGGATAAACAATAACTTACAGTAAGTCAGTTTGTTTTACATCTCGGCACACGGAATCTTCTCCCTGATGGCAGAAGTTCATATTTAGGAAAGAGAGGGTGTTGAGTGTCTTCAGTCATTTTTAGCAGGGTTTCCTACAACACACACAACTTGTGTCAGACGTATGGGATTAATTGCCCAACGGTCACAACCTGGACAAACTGCCGAGCTCTGCTGTTTGCAGAATCTCTTGGTGAATGCAAACATGACGGCAGCCGTTCAACAGCTCCTCGGCGGATATCTGTTTGCCCACAAAGCTGAATGACTTGACAGAGGGGCACAGAGAGGCTCCTTAACACACACCATCGGAGTGACAGAGACTAAGTTAACAGTTCAAATGACTCACAAAAACATCAACACAGCAAGGTTGCACAGGCACTTATTACGAATAACGTTTGTGGCATGTATGGTGCATGCTGCTGTGTGGGTCAGGATGATTTGTCATGAGAAAACCTATATCTATAGTACCTAAAATGTGTTTAAAAAACGTATTAAAAAAATGTATTCAATGTTTGCATTGATTGACTGAAATGAATTTGAACTGAAGGCAGTGGTGGAAGAAGTATTCAGATCTTTTAATTCAGTAAACATAGCAAAAGCAAAAGTCCTTCATGATTTTACGGAATCAGCAAAAGTGAAGTATTATCAGCAACGTGTAGTTAAGGAAGCCGAAGTAAAAGTACTCATTGGGTGGCAAAATGGCCCTTGTCAGTGTTCTATTACTGTATCATAATTACTGATGCGTAAGCAGCATTTTTATGTTTTAGATCGCTATGTTGGAGATGGGTTTTAACTAGTTTTATAAACTGTTGACAGATCAGTCTCACTAAAAGGTCCGTTAGTAACTGTGCTGTACTCTTCTTCAGCAGATGGAGTTGCCCAATTGTCATGGAAATCTTCAAATTCATTTCTCAAAGCACTTAAAGGACTTCTCGTCCATGTGGAGAGAGTGTTTAGTCAACTGCTGTTTTCCACGTTTTTCACGAATGTCTTAGCTTGCAACTCTTGCTTTGTTTTCTAATGCTGACAACCCACACAATACACTTAATACACACGCAAATTGAATCAGAATCAAGTAGGTTTTTTATATACAAGGAATTTGCTTTGGTGTAATGGTGCATAACAAGAAACATGAATGTAGAAAATTACAATAAAAATATTTAAAAAAAGATGTACAATGTAACTTTTTAATATGAAATAGCTAGGCAGGAGTGTGCAGAAATATATGATCTCAACGCTAGATGGGAGAAATTCCCACACATTGGACCTTTAATACTGTCAACCTTTGCACATCCCCTAGAATATATCGCAATCAACTCTCGCGCCACACAGTTCAAAGTACGTATTACAGCTACGGTAGCCTTCATGCTTCAAAAAGCCGGTCTCTTGCTCTTTTCAATATCCTTTTTCTTTTTCTGGGCGAAGAAGAAGACTCCTGTTCCTGAAATTTGGATTTTGAATACGTGTGGTCCTCCATGTTTCCTTCTTCAAACTTGCCGGGGTCGGGAAGCTACGATACCCATCAGCAGCATAAGCAGAACCTGTGAGTTTATCATGTGACAGTGAAAAGGCGAAAGGCAGAGCAGTACGTCCTGTATGTCCCTTACTGGCTAACGTATTTCAAGATGGCGCATGAATATGGAGCGTCTACCCCAGTTCATGCGAACGCAAATGTGACATTTCAAGCCAATAGGAATACTTGGAATTGATGGTGGTGGTAAATATTCATGAAAAAGGACAAGTTTGTGAACGGGCAACACAGATTTTGATAATGAACAACTAAACACGTTACACGCTGGACCTTTTAAGATAAAAAACGAATATGCAATGCACAGAGAAAATAGTCCAAAAAGATGAGCAATGATGTAACTCGTATAGACAGATGTGATGACATTAATGAAATGTGTAGTGCCTACAGTATTGGGGGGGATAAGAGTCCATGTCAGTTGGGGGGGGGTCAAAGAGTTTGTGTCCAGGGTGGGAGGGGTCAGCTACAATTTTTCCTGCCCGCCTCAGGGTCCTGGAATTGGCTACTGAATTAAACCACCCATCCAGGCGTATAATTATGTAACTTTTTTATTTCCATGTGCCTTATCTGATCTAAATGGAGTGTTTTTACGCATGTTTACCCATTTTAAAATGTGTTTAAGACCTTAAAAACGTTTTTCTTGATGTTTGTCATCTGGATTAACTGATTTTGAATGTAAGCTCTATTTGTTTCGATTTACTGCAGTAATGAAGTCTCTGTGTCAATGGCGAGCTGCTTTTGCTTTCCCTTTTGCCAGCTTGTGACAGCGTGAATGTGATCAGACAGTAACAGCAACATGAAATTCATCTCTGAAATAATGTATTATAAAAAAAAGATTAAGAATATGACTGCAGCCGTATAGAAAGTATAAAGCTTGTGTTATAGTGTCCTGGTGGACATATCACTCAGCTAATGAAGTGAAATTGAATCCGTACTGTAATAAAAATATGATCTAGAAGTGCCTCTCCGGTGTTTAGCCTAATTAGCAGCATGTTTGGAGGGTAGGTATTACTTGACACTTTTAATCCGGGTGTTCAAGTCTCCAATCAAATCTCATTGTGACAGGCATTAGGGGGATTATCCCTGGGTGCTGTGGGCCCATACAAGCCAGCCCGGTGGCCCCGGCAAACGGCACCATCCAGTAACATTGGCCCTGCTTCTCCTCCCAGCCTGCCTCAGCCTGGCCGGGCCTGAGAGAGCCGCTGAGGCTCATGGGCCTTCGCTCAGCTGGCCGGCTCACTGTCAGGGCTTGGCCTTCAGAGGGATGTATGGCCAGGATGGGACGCTGCACTTCATCGACCCAGGTACAGGTAACGGATACCTAGAGAGAGAGAGCTTTGAGAATCAGGAATCATTGTGTAGATTATTCCCAGAATGGAGGGCAAACAACAAGCTTCTGTTATCGTGCGTTAAAACCGTTGAGCTATGGGAAGTAAAGCTGCTGGAAGCTGACAGACTAAACACACGAGTACACTGTGTGTTTCTGGTTCACTGCTGCTTGAATCCTTCGACAGAAATGCACTGTACAAGTGGAAAGCTTTAAATGTTGACTGTTTGCAAGAGCGGCTTCATCGAGGAAAATGTTTAAGTAATGTATAATACGTTACAATATCTTGACAACCCCAATAGACCTTTTTCACGGCAGAAATGTTGACATGTCATAGTAGGAAAAGCACAGGTGTATTCAAAACCATTAATGATGGCTGCATTCCACTTAGGAGAGGCCCTGGTATTGTGCATGCTGACTCACTGAACTAGCTTACTGGGACACACTGGGAACTGAGCCACCGTTAAGGTTATCAATTTCAGATGTGCTTTTCATACTATGACAAGTCAAAATGTCTGCTGTGAAAAAGGTCCATTATTGGATTCTATGTGATGAATATTGAAGTCAGTGACTCAACAGTTTGTGGCTAAAACATTGTAGTCTGAGGCTGGTTAAGTGCAGTGAATTGAGTGTGGGCTTTGTGTGCTACGTGTCCACATGATGGCAGCATAAGTCATGATTTTAATGTTGTCTCACTGGCAGGGGCAGAAGGTAATTTAGAACACCCAAGTACCAGACTCAAGTATACGTTTCAGGTACTTTACTTAGTAGTGGAAAGGAACAAAGTACTTTTAAGTAATGTACTGGAGTAGGTGTAATTTACAGGGGGTGTGGGAGGGTTACAATTGCTAACAATAATTTCCTTAACGTAATTAATTTGCACCATGAATTGATGCAGAAAAAGGCAAAAAATCGTTGCAGAAAAAAATCACCAGAATGCATAAAGTGTTTGATATGCTAAAAATTTCAATTTTGCTCAAAAGTGGAGATCTCAAACCCCCCCAACCCAATGATGTGTGCTGAACTTAATTCTAATTGAACTTCACTTGAGTGTTTCCATTTTATGCTGCTTGATACTTCAACTCCGAGGTAAATATTGTACTTTTTACTCTACATTTCACTCTACATTAATCTGAGAGCTTTTTTGAATTTTTTGATTGATGATTGATGACATTTTAGGCTTTTATTAGATAGGACAGCTTTAGACATGAAAGGGGAGAGAGAGGGGGAACGACATGCAACGAAGGGCCGTCGAGGACTGATCCTCTGTATATGGGCGCACGCTCTACCAGGTGAGCTACCCAGGCGCCCAATCTGACAGCTTTAAGTTCTGACTTACTTTCATTTCACATGCAAAGCCCGTCATGATGCCGTATAGAAAGTATAAAGCTTGTGTTATAGTGTCCTGGTGGACATATCACTCAGCTAATGAAGTGAAATTGAATCCGTACTGTAATAAAAATATGATCTAGAAGTGCCTCTCCGGTGTTTAGCCTAATTAGCAGCATGTTTGGAGGGTAGGTATTACTTGACACTTTTAATCCGGGTGTTCAAGTCTCCAATCAAATCTCATTGTGACAGGCATTAGGGGGATTATCCCTGGGTGCTGTGGGCCCATACAAGCCAGCCCGGTGGCCCCGGCAAACGGCACCATCCAGTAACATTGGCCCTGCTTCTCCTCCCAGCCTGCCTCAGCCTGGCCGGGCCTGAGAGAGCCGCTGAGGCTCATGGGCCTTCGCTCAGCTGGCCGGCTCACTGTCAGGGCTTGGCCTTCAGAGGGATGTATGGCCAGGATGGGACGCTGCACTTCATCGACCCAGGTACAGGTAACGGATACCTAGAGAGAAAGAGCTTTGAGAATCAGGAATCATTGTGTAGATTATTCCCAGAATGGAGGGCAAACAACAAGCTTCTGTTATCGTGCGTTAAAACCGTTGAGCTATGGGAAGTAAAGCTGCTGGAAGCTGACAGACTAAACACACGAGTACACTGTGTGTTTCTGGTTCACTGCTGCTTGAATCCTTCGACAGAAATGCACTGTACAAGTGGAAAGCTTTAAATGTTGACTGTTTGCAAGAGCGGCTTCATCGAGGAAAATGTTTAAGTAATGTATAATACGTTACAATATCTTGACAACCCCAATAGACCTTTTTCACGGCAGAAATGTTGACATGTCATAGTAGGAAAAGCACAGGTGTATTCAAAACCATTAATGATGGCTGCATTCCACTTAGGAGAGGCCCTGGTATTGTTCATGCTGACTCACTGAACTAGCTTACTGGGACACACTGGGAACTGAGCCACCATTAAGGTTATCAGTTTCAGATGTGCTTTTCATACTATGACAAGTCAAAATGTCTGCTGTGAAAAAGGTCCATTATTGGATTCTATGTGATGAATATTGAAGTCAGTGACTCAACAGTTTGTGGCTAAAACATTGTAGTCTGAGGCTGGTTAAGTGCAGTGAATTGAGTGTGGGCTTTGTGTGCTACGTGTCCACATGATGGCAGCATAAGTCATGATTTTAATGTTGTCTCACTGGCAGGGGCAGAAGGTAATTTAGAACACCCAAGTACCAGACTCAAGTATACGTTTCAGGTACTTTACTTAGTAGTGGAAAGGAACAAAGTACTTTTAAGTAATGTACTGGAGTAGGTGTAATTTACAGGGGGTGTGGGAGGGTTACAATTGCTAACAATAATTTCCTTAACGTAATTAATTTGCACCATGAATTGATGCAGAAAAAGGCAAAAATCGTTGCAGAAAAAATCACCAGAATGCATAAAGTGTTTGATATGCTAAAAATTTCAATTTTGCTCAAAAGTGGAGATCTCAAACCCCCCCAACCCAATGATGTGTGCTGAACTTAATTCTAATTGAACTTCACTTGAGTGTTTCCATTTTATGCTGCTTGATACTTCAACTCCGAGGTAAATATTGTACTTTTTACTCTACATTTCACTCTACATTAATCTGAGAGCTTTTTTGAATTTTTTGATTGATGATTGATGACATTTTAGGCTTTTATTAGATAGGACAGCTTTAGACATGAAAGGGGAGAGAGAGGGGGAACGACATGCAACGAAGGGCCGTCGAGGACTGATCCTCTGTATATGGGCGCACGCTCTACCAGGTGAGCTACCCAGGCGCCCAATCTGACAGCTTTAAGTTCTGACTTACTTTCATTTCACATGCAAAGCCCGTCATGATCTAATAAAATGTGATGCATTGTTATAGATGCATAGATAGAACCCGACTCGACTGTTTATAATGTTGTTGAAGTTAAAATGAGCTCTACCTTGACCAGCTACAACATTCAAATGCTTCTTACATGTTAAGTTACCATATAAAATATAATATCTAATTCATGAAACTGACAGGAGCATTTTTTTTCTTTTACTCTTAGTTCTTTAAGTATATTTTGCTAACAAAACCACTTTTTTCAAATGACATTTTCAACGCAGGATTTCTACTTGTAATGGAGTAGTTTAACATTGCAGTATTGCTAATTTTACTTAAGTAAAGAATGAACGCACATCCACATTTTGCACTTTTACGCAACAAAATCAACTGGAATGCAGGACTTTAACTTGTAATTAAGTATTATTTCACTGTGGTGCTACTTCTTTCACTTAAAGGGGAACTATGCAGCTTTTTTAGCTTAATTTACCTTAACTGAACAGCTTCGGAGTCATTGGAATGGTTATATGACTTTTTTTCGAGTTGAATGGTGGAAAAACCACCCATGCAACTTTGGGTGTGGCGAGTCGCCGGCCTCAGCGTCAGGAAGTATGGCGTGATATCAGGTCTCGCGATGTAACAAATTGCTTCACAGCACTGCACATATACGCCCATTCAGGAACCGGCTAACAAGGTAGCGATGGAGTTTTTCACACTATCGTCATGGCTGAGCCAGCAAAAAAGAAGCAGAAAGCTAGGAAAGCATTATCGGAGGAACGGAGAAAGAGGAAACGGCAGACTGACCGAGCAAGGAGTCAGACATGAGTTAACGTAGGAGCTGCCAAATATCTATTCCGAAGCTGTAGGGGGAGCTCTATAGAGAAACCTGCGAGCAAAAAGCGAGAAAACAACAAAGAAATGACCAAAACTGCATAGCGCCGCCAAAGACCGTCTACGGAAAGCCGTTCCACTCCCTATTCAGCCCCATTGTACCTACTTTGGTTGCAGTTCCACCAGAGTTCCACTGGGGGTGATCGCGGTCCAGTGCTAAATGAATGGGACTCTATGGAGCTAGACGGCTAAATTTGTCTCTTTCGCCTGATTGTCGTTGAGAAATCTCAGATTTGATTGTAGTTTTTGCAAGTTCAACATGGATTATAGGTCAAAAGTTGAATGAACGAGTACTTGTGCCCTTTCGATTTCTTACAGGTTGAGTCGTTGTTGCCCATAACACGCTAGCATTCTGCTAATGAATGCTGATTGGTCAGTGAAGGACTGATTACGATCGGAGATCGGCATCCGAAGCGGAACCAGAATGTCAGAGTGAATATTTCGGCGTGGTCTTTAAAACATTAGCAAACGTCTTTCTAGCACGTGTATTGACAGGGAGAGTCTAACCTGTCAGCTGTGTTGTCGATGCTTCGAGAGAACAAAGGAAGCGACTCAGAGCTTGCCGTAAAGCAGTATCTCTGGCCGTACAATGTGTATGACGTCACTGACATTTTAAAAGGCTTTTTTAACCCAGCAGTGTGTATTTTCTTAGCCTCCCCTTTCGAATGCAACATTCAAATTATTAGACAAAAAATGATATCCTGAGAAAAGTGGATTTTGAGGGGTATAGCTCCATAGAGTCCCATTCATTCTGCACTGGCCTGTGAGCGCCCCCTATGTGGAACTCTGGTGGAACTGCAACCGGAAAAGCCGGAAGTAACGAGGGAGTGGAACTTCTTCCCTTATTAGAAATTCTTTGGCGCCGCTTTGAGAAAGAGTGTTGAATACTTCCTCCACCGCTGTTGACAGGCCTGTGACATTGAAATGCAAAATAAGAGAGTTGGTTTGTTCAAACAGATAATATAATAATAATAAGTTTATTTGATATAGCACCTTTTACAGACAAAGTCACAAAGTGCTTCACATGATAAACATTTGTAAAAATACAGTAGGATCCAACAGAAAATAAGCAAGGAAAAAAGAATTGAAAGACCAATGAAAATCATTTAAAAGATTAAAACCTAAAACCCAAAGTTACAAACATGAGTCAAAAGCGAATTTAAACAAGTGCGTCTTCAGCTGCTTTTTTAAAAGCTTCAGCAGAGACTGCAGAACATAAGACAATAGGAAGGGCGTTCCACAGGTTTGGAGCCACCGCTTCAAAGGAACGGTCACCTTTAGTTTTTAAGCGAGTGCGTGGGACCTCCAGTAATCCCTGGTTAGAAGACCTAAGGGGCCTGTTAGTAGTGTACGGATGGAGCAGGTCAGAGATATAAGCAGGTGCCTGACCATGCAAAGCTTTGTAAGTCAGAATAAGAACCTTTAATTGGATCCTAAACTTGATCGGAAGCCAACGTAATGAGTATAAAATTGGAGTGATGTGCGACATCCTCCTGGACCTGGACTCTAGCCTTGCATATAGAGACCAGGAGAGAGCAGCATGCGACCTCAGCTGGTAGAAAGACAGCAGCCAATGGACGGTCAGAGAGAGCAAAAAAAAAAAAAGAGCTAACGAGTGTTTAAACTGTCTGAGCAAATGTTAAAGGAGGATCAGAGTTACTGATGCAGTCAGCAGCAGTGGCGGAAGAAGTATTCAGATCCTTTACTTGAGTAAAAGTACTAACACCACACTGTAAAAATACTCTGTTACAAGTAAAAGTCCTGCATTGGAAATGGTACTTAAGTAAAAGTATGTAAGTATCATCAGGAAAATGTATTTAAAGTATTAAAAGTAAAAGTACTCAATGCAGAAAAATCCTCCCATTTTAGAGACTGGAAAGGATCCAAACAGTTGTGTGTCTAATCATTTCAGCTGGACTTGTAGGTCCTTATATTGTTGGGTAGTTTCATTTATAATAAAACATCAGATTTTATAAACTACATGTGTTTTGGGTGCAAAACATCTTAATGTGTAAAGTAACTAAAGCTGTCAGATAGTCATCTGACAGTAAAAAGTACAATATTTCTCTCTGAAATGTAGCGGAGTAGAAGTAGAAAGTGGCATGAAAAGAAAAGACTCAGGTAAAGAACAAGTACCTCAAACTACTTGAGTAAATGTACTTACGGTAGTTACATTCCACCACTGGGCAGCAGACTATTCCATTATAGTGTGTTTGCATTCTTGAATTAAGCAAAGTAATCACAAATGTGTATAAATAATTATAGTTTTGATAAATAAAATATTTATAAATCATAGTTTTTATATTTCTAACGTCCTATAGATTTTGGCCCTGTGTGCTGACATGCAACAGTGTTGAATTCCCAAATATTTAGTGCCTTGTTATTCAAGTTGTGGAGGTTAAACGATGTTAATGGATTGTGTGCTGACCCAAGGACCTCATAGAGAATCCCAGAGATAAACGTGCTCAGAGCAGAGCTGCTGACAGAGGCTGATTGGGCCGGCAGTCAAAATGAATCCTCAGCAAAACAAAGTTAATGATTACAGCGCCTTATCACATGCTGTGATTGATTTACGTCTTGCATGGGTATTCGTGTTTATTGAAGCAATTGTTTACTTATTTGGTGTCACAGAGGCTACTTGAGTTTTTCAGTCTGACTTACGTGCACCATGTTTTTTAGAGATTTTTTTTCTGGAGAATATTGTCTTTTGGCTTGAAACTTCACAAAGTTGATGTGTTGAGGGGTTATTTTGGCCTGAAAAAAAAGGGAAATATGTGACATAACGAAATACTTTAAGTGATTGTGCATGAGAATTAAAGTTGTGGTTCTCCTGCAAAAGTTAGTAACTTTAAAGAAATGCACTGAAATGCATTGTTACTGTACATATATTGTGTAAGGACATTTTAGACACAAAGACATAGCACACAAAAAAAATCATAGTATTATATTGTCCTTACCTCCCTCATTTATTTACCTAATTGTGTATCACCCAGTAATATTAAAAGATACTGAACAACTAAATAGGCAAAAGCGGGCTATCATTACCCTGAGACCAAATCACATTGAAACCATTTGAACGATTTCGACGTCATTCCATCTTTAGTTTATTGAAATCATCTTTCTAAAACTCTGTTAAACATCCCCTTAAAAAAGGTTTAAAAGGTTATATGGCTGAAGAGAAACCCAAAAACATTTCACGGTACATTTTGATCTTTTTAATTACCATAGAAAGGCCTCTGATTGGCAAACTGTGATTTACATTTGTCATTTTAGCACAAAACCCTAAAAACTACCACTAAATGGGGATACAATTGGTTTTGGTTAACATGGTGTGTTGGCCTCTGAGGTCAGATTAACTTCACTGGAGATATAGAGTAATTATTTGACAGAAAAAGAAAAGAAAAAGAAAAGCTGAGCGGTACAAAAGTAGTTTCCACTATGGAAGCAGGAGAAAGCAGGGTTTAACACAATCTGTCAGACTCTGTCACACTATTAGGAACTTATATATATATATATATATACAGATAAATAAAAAAGGTCATTTGATCTTAAAAAAAATAAAAAATAAATCTGTGTCATTGGAAGCAATGAAAGTAATTGACAATATTCCAGTGGCATAGAAAAAACATGATATTCCCGCAGTCAGCCACAGGGGCTTGCATAAGCGGTGTTATTTGCAGATACTTATCTGTTGACAAGGTCTTTGCCATGACACCCTACTCACCTATCTCCTCCATCTACTGCAGCAGAGCAGAGCAGAGCAGCAGCCTCAAACCTGCTGCAGCCAACACATTGTCTCCTTCTGTTTTACTCTTATCAACATCAACACGCTCCTGGATGGTGCTGCACAAACACTCACATTTCCCCATGTGCTGCAGCTTTCTCAGAAAGAAACCAAATAAGTCCCCAGACAGCGCATATTCCATATCTTATTGACTCCTCCACTAGGCCACCATAATCCTCTTTTCCTCCCAGCTGCTGGTTCCTGTTTTTATTATTTTTCTTACTTATGTTGCTTTCCTGCGGCCTGCCTTTGAGATCGGACTTGGGGAAATGAAATGTAATCATTGAGGAGAAGGTACAAATAGGCAGTGGTTGCAAATGGAGTTTGGCCAGTGGTCGGAGATTCCTATTCAGAAGATATAGGACTTTGTTCACAAACTGGAGTTTGAAGTTTCAAAGGGGAGAATCACACAAGTGTTACATCAGGTCTCAGCGATCCTTTGACTTTTAGCCCCGGGGCAGGAGTTTGGGTGACTGATTATAAGACAGCACTCTGGCCCATCAAAAAATGTCAACATGCCAGCCTCCTACTGTATTTAGCAGCTATTTGACAGCTTCATGTCAGCCAGTTGTTGTCAGCTGCAGCCAAAAGTTCTGCTTCAGCTTGAATAACTGCTTATCGCCGATTTATTTTGTGCTCACAAAGCTTACAATAAGACGAACATGATTTTATTATGCCACAAACAACATACACATAAACCCCTTTACTCAAATGTTCACCGGAAAAAAAAAACGCAAACAGAGAAACAAAGAAACCCACAATCCAACATGGGACACAGACAAAAAATATAAAATGAAATAAAATAAAAAAACATATTTTATGCATAACATTGAAGCATGGCACAGGATAAAAACACTAAAAGGTAATATAACTTATTTCCATCTTGACCATCCCAGATCACAGACTACTACTGCATTACACTACACTACTGCCTCTTCCTCATTACCCACCTCAAAGTTGTCAGTATTACCTATTATACAACCTACTACATGCACAAAACTGTCCTTTTCCACTAAATGCTTACATGTTGAGTATTTCACGTCATTTTGTCAGCTGTTCTAAAGGTTGGCCTCCACACAGTATTTCAATCCAAAAGAACTTTATCTTCTGCTAAATACGTAACCTTTCCAGCAATGTTTAACCATTTTAATGATTGAAAAAGTGTTAAAAAAAAGGTTATGTATGACTATTAGACCATCAATAGTCTCGCATTGCAAGCTCCGGACGCAGCGACGGTAGCTCTGCTAAATAGTCTCGGGAAGAAACTTCTTTAGGTGGAACATTTGCACCCTGAAAAAGAACATACAATATCAATTGAAGTTAACTGTTCACACAATACAGTAACGTGAGCTATTTATATTAGCTGGATACGTGGTTAAACCTCCTTACCAGTGTATCTCCGTGTGTAGTTCGTCCACAGCAATCCCACCAATCGGTTCCAAAACCTCCCAGTTAGAGAGGAAATGCCCTAAACATATTCTTTTTAAATCTTTACAATCATTCCCCGAAAGAACCAAGCAGGCCTGCCATGTTGTACGTTCCAAATTTTCTTCAAAACTTGCCATTTTCAGCGTGTAGCTTGCTAGCTCGAAGTTTGTTGTTGTTACCCCGAAGCGAACAGAGTTTGAGAACGGCAACACACAGAGAGCGGAAGGTAAGGGACATCCTGCGTGTGATGTCAGGCAATTATCCTGGAAATGTACTTCCGTTGATCCAAACATTGACTTTGCATGTCATTTTTAGTCACTCTAGTGACATGGGTCTCGGGTGACCAGGTGTCCCGCTTTATGGGGAACTGCACAGTATTTTTATCCCTTGTCCTGGACATTTCTGTTAATCCAAAAATCTAAATACGGAAAAATTCCTTCATATAACACAGAATATTAGCCCATATTTCTACGGACTTTTCTAACAGTGTAGGTTGTTGTTGTTGGTTTGGGTTAAAATCGGACATTACTTCACTTTCGGTTACACACATGACACAGAACATGACAGTAGCTCTGTTTGTTTCCTTAAAGTTACTTTTATATATTCAAATAACACACAAACCGTAGTTTTCTAGGTGAAAGTCCTGTGTTTTTATGACCAATCCACCACACCAACCTTTTGCGGAACTTAGCATAAGCTTTATCTTTATCCTTATTTCCTGCTTCTCTCCTGTCATAACTACTACAGTCACTAGAGGGCGCCGCCACTATAAACGTAAATATGAGAATTGCTGCTTGAACAAACAACTTATGAGGGCGTTTTTCTTCGGCGGACAGTCTTAAAGCTTTAGTGCGTAACTTTTTGAAATGAATGAACGTCTGTTACATTCAAGCCATTGCCAAATGATTTGCTACAAAGCTAGTTAAGACTATCAGCTCCACACAACTCTCTCTAGATTTCTCAGTATGACTATGTTCAGAAGATTGTGGCGTCCGGCGACTTTTCCGCGCAGAAACTCAAGTAAAGAACATTACCTCTTCTGAAGAGTCCATCATGTTTTTTTAATCCTCCGTGTCCTCCTTGGCCACTAGCAACTGTGTGGAGGAAGGGTGGGGGTGGTGCGCGATCACGGAAGTCTTGTATCATGTGGACGCGCCGAAGGTTTTGTTGTCATAAAATGATTCCGCAAAATGTCAAGCTCTTCCTTTAAGAATATAAATTATTTAGACAGGCATTAGACTTATGAGCAAACCCCCCATAAGCAGGAGCTGAAAGTTTTGTCTTCAGCAGAACTTTACAGAGTGTGCATATGAATGAATGAATATGGGGGACTACATTTGAATGTGTCACCAGAATAAACAGCTGCGATAAAGTATGTTAAGACAACCCCCCCCGGACCACCACCCACACACCTCAAAATGCAGATAAGTAATGGGAGAATTCAGAGCGAACCTGACCTCTACACTGTATCTAACGCATCAGAAGTGTTTGTCAGTGTGTGTGATTAAGAAAGCTATAACCATGCAGATTATACTTTATAGTCCTGTATATACGACTGTTCCTTGAGGAGTTCACAGAAATTTAAGATGGGAGCAGCGATAAAAAGCACTTTAATGACGGGGAAGATAAGATTTGCTCTGAGTGAGTCATTCATAGCTTTACACTGATTCTCCAATCCTCACCATCCCCAACCCCCTCTGCTTATTGCTTTGAAATAATCAGCACACTTCTTGAGCAAATATGGGCATTGCAAAAAGAGCAGCACGGATCGAACGTGAAGAAATGTTGTAATGGGTGACCTCTGTACACCGAAGTGGAGCAACGTGCTCCAACCGAGCTGCACAGTGGATGCAGAATAATCATCTGTGAGCTCTGTAGGCATAGGCGTAATTCACAAAGTTTTGATCAATAATCAAAACTGGCCAGTGCAACCAAACCCCAAAAACCTATTCTAACTTCCTTTACGTAAATAAAGACATTTGCACCGTAACTTGATGCAGAAAAGGCACAAATTGTTGCAGAGAAATTCACCAGAATGCAGAAAATTATGTGTCTGACATATACAATTTCAATTTTGCTCAAAAGTGGATATCTCAAACCCCCCCCAAACCTCCCCCCCCCCCCACCCCGCCCAATGTAGAACCCAAAGTTAAACCCTCGGCTGTAGGAGTGTGTGAAGAAGCCGCTAATCATCTTTTGATCATGGGCGTAGGTTCCATTGAGTTAATCAGTTTGTTAAAGATCTCCAGATCAGTTCCAATCTCTGATTGTACCTGACAGAATGAAAAGAATAGTTCATCTTTTAACCATTGATCACTTCCATTTTCATTTCTGATTGGATTACCTTTAAGAGAAATAGAATCATTGAACAGATCATCTCAGAATGGTGCACAGGAGCCCGCGGGGAATGTTATGATGTTGGAAGAGAAGTAATTTTACAAGCCTCCAGTATAATTTGAGTGTATGGTTAACAGGTTCACCTATGTGGGGTTTACTGCTTCTGAGGTCTGGCTTGAACTTGGGATCGTTGACCTGCTGCTATGTACTGGCACTTTCTCTTCAAATACAGGACTACTGTTTGCTGTGGGACATGTAGGGAGGTGCACACTTTGCGCAAGCAGAGATATTTTTTTTTGTTTTGTTTTTAAACAAACAAATTCAGGATTCAGGAGTATGTTAGAAAAGTCACATGTGAAAGAAAACCACCCCAAAAACTGTCCAATATTTAGAAAATAATTTCAGCATTCACTTAAAATGTGGCACATTTCACTCCAGAGTGAACAAAGTGATGATAACAATATTATTAATTATTATTTATTTAATAGAGCACCTTTTACAGAGCAAAGTCACAACGTGCTTCACAAGAGTAAAATTGTTAAAAAAAATAAGACCCTAAAACAGTAAAAAGAACAAGCTAAAAGAATAAAATAACAATAGAAACAAAATAAAAACCGTAAAATAAAACTTATAAATAAACAAAAATGAGACAAAGGCAAGTTTAAATAGGTGTGTATGACAAAAGGTATGATATAGTAGTATAAGTATGATATATTAGATGAAAAAGTAACACACTGCTTCCCCTATTTAGCGTTATAAAAATAAACAAATAGTTTATAGCTCATTATAATGTAGTTGTAAGCAGATATAAGTACATTTGTAAGTGTTTGTCAACAGTTATAACTCCTCCTGTAACACATCCATAACTGGCTTATTAACAGTTAATGAATGATTGATATCAAAGCATAACATATACTGTAATGGCATTTCATGATTTATGATAACACACATTTACAAATCATTCACAGGTGTGAGTTCATCAATGTTATTGTAATAAGTACTTCACAGTACACACTCATATAAATGAGTATATAGTATATAAATATTATTATTAACTAACTCATTATTACAACTTATATTTCCAATCATCTTGTTTACAGTTATGCTTCATGGGAGTTATAATAGTTGGATTAACCCCCCCCGTCACTGTAACTACAATATTCAAGACCATTCAACAAAATAATAACAAAAAAGACAATACACCAAATAAACATATGTATAAATGCCAACACCATAAGCCCATTTTACACATCTCTCCATAGCACAAAGCTTCTTAGTAGGTTCCCTCCAGAAAGCTCAGGTACTTTCCCCATTTTCTAGTATAGACATCTAATCTGGCAAACCGTTTATGTGATATATTTTTTTCAAACGCCGCCACCCTAGCCTTCTCACAAGCCCACTCCTGGATTGACGGCACCCCTTCATTCTTATGTGCTCATCCATCCCGCTTAGAATTCCTTATGTCCATTTAAAACATCATCGTGTGTCATCGTGTATGAAGAAACCATATATGAAGTGTTTAAATACAATGTATAAACACTAAAATAAAGTGTTACTGGTGAGAAGTGTTTTCATTTTGGATTAATAGTACGTGGGGGGATATTTGTTCCAAATGTCGAAGATCTAAATCCCAGCCACAAACATTAACAATAAATAAACTTGATGTACGTCACACCAATAAGTAGGCTACATGCAAAATAACAAGTGTAGATTAAAGTTGATATTAAACTGGATTGTATTGAACAGTATTTCATAAACATATTAAAGTTGATGGTGTCATCAACTTCTTTCACATAAGACATGATGATCCCGGAAATGTCAACGTTTAGCTATATATTTGGACTTTTTTTATTGTGACAATAAATGTACTGAAGATAGGGCGACCTCTAGCTCAGCTAGTAGAGTGTGCTCCCCATGTGGGCTGAGTCCTTTGCAGCGGCCCGGGTTTGAATCCGACCTGCGGTATCCTAAAGATCAGCCTCACACTAGTCTACATCAACAACGTTTGATTTCCGTGATTGGTCAAGTGCCGCCGGAAATTCCACCGGCTGTCCCTCATTTTCGGCCGGATGCCCTTCACCTTCCGCTTCCTTTGGAGTTGGCATTTTAAGACGACATCGAGGCAGCGGCATAGCGCCGCCCAAGACGATTGTGATTGGTTTAAAGAAATGCCAATAAACCAGAGCACGTTTTTCTCCCATCCCGGAATGCTGTGTAGACTAGCCAGACCTTCCTCTGCAGCGCTGTGGAGGAAGGTCTGGCAGTGCGAGACTAGCCTCACACTAATTTGTGACCCTATTTGTGTGTTTATATTCCTCCTGAACACACAAACATACATACATATATAATGGTGTATATTTCACCATTATAATTTTCATTTTATCACATTTGTTGAGCGACTCCACAATATTTCCACACACTGTACCTCGTGACAACTGCAGAAGTGGTGTACAAATACTTCCGGTTGGGAATCCCTGTTAAATACATCATTCTGTTTTTTTATTTATTTTTATAACGTGATAGATTTACAGGAGGAGCTCTTTGAGACATGTTTATGATAAAGAACTACAGAAAATAACTCATGTAATAAACCTGGGTTCGCGTCCTACTGAAGAATATAGCTTTTGCGATTTCTAATTTTCTGAAATGCATTTTTAACATGCTGTGAAACGTCGAGGCTGTCTCCCTGAGGAGCAGCTGCCTTTCCAACAACAAGTCTCGGATCAGCCCTGGCATTCTCACAGTGAAATCTTTTACATAAAGGCATCACTTTGCTTTAGCAAGTTATTTCCCCTGGTAATTATGCTGGAATTAACTCCGATTTACCAGCGACGTATTACACATGGAAGTACAGTTGGTCTGAATGTGACCGACTGATATGATCCGGCCATTGGGTTTCCTGAAAAGATGTTTGACAACACTCCTGCTCAAAAAGCGATATTACAAAATTTCATTTTAGACATTTATTTACTATTTCATTCATATATTATGCTACTTTTGTGAACCCACGACTTTTGTAAACTCATTTCAAGCACCAAAACAATTGAGTGTAGGTATGTTTTGCACAAGAGATTTGAGAAATTTCTAAAAGTGGACCTCAACTTTTCAGATTTAGGGCCAAATGATCTCTTTACACATTGCCCTGGAACAAATTTGGGCGTCACTTTACAGAAAGCTGAGTTTCTTCTGAACATCTTGACACGGAGCACAGGGATCAGTAATATGCAAATACCCTCAAAAGGTGAATTTAAAAACAAATGTAAAAATGCCCTTAGACCTCAGAGAAGAATGTAACAGAATGTACTTTAAGAATCAAAAGTAAAAGTACTCATTATTATTATTGATGCATTAACATATAAGAAGCACTTCAATGTGGCAGTTGGTCAAAGTGGAGCTAACGTTAAACTACTTTATATATTGTTGGGTAGTTTCATCTCTAATACTGTATCATAGGTTGTGTGTTGTTAGTAAAATCTTAACAGTCACAGATCTGGTTAAAAGCTAGCTATATATTGATCATGTTTTTTGCCACTGATCAGCCTTTTAATGTTGTACATTAAGTGTCTGTCAACCAAATACATTTTTAAATTCCTATTACAGCTGCACAGCATGCTGAGGCTACAGCACCATTTCATTCAAGTACAATACAATACAATACAATTTAAGTAACTTAAATCACTTTTACAACCTGTATCTTTTCTTTTTCATTTTGGTTTCCTATAATATTTCCTATAGTGTTTTGTAGCATTTTGTATTATATCTGTGCAGAGGAGCGTCAGTGTGGATCTGCTGCGGCAGGAAGATTTTTTGACAGACTCTTACTCTCCTATGTGAACTAAATACTGAAGTTTCAGGTGCAGTTTTTTTTTCCACCAGTGAGTTCTGCTTCACCTGCAAAATGTCAAAAACCAATACACACATTTTGTGTCTCTTTCAGTCAAAAAGGAGAAAGACACACTCCTTTTTTAAGAGAAGTTGGGGCACATTTGTCAGATAAATGTAGTGTTGCAAAAAAAAGTACAATGTTTTCCCTCTGAAAAGTAGTGGAGTGGAAGTATAAAGCTACATGAAATGGAAATACCCGAGTGCAATTACCAGTACAGCACTGCAATAAAATCAGGTATCACTTTGGGTCTCCCTGCAGACACACGGAGCTAAGCTGCACCCTCGTTTGGTCTCGGTTGCTTTATAATGTAATGTGAGAGCTGTAAATGTGTGTGCATGTGATAACAGCATGCTACAGTAGGTGCTGGCTGGAAGAAAAAAATGAGCTGGTTTAAAGTGGCGGAGGAGTGATTTGGCAAAGGCTTGTCCTGATTTAGCTTTCATGGAGGATTTGTTTAAACATTACTGACAAGAGACCAGTGGTGGAAGAAAGTACTAATACCACACTGTAAAAATACTCTGTTACAAGTAAAAGTCCTGCATTGAAAATGGTACTGATGTAAAAGTACGTAAGTATCATCAGGAAAATATACTTAAAGTATTAAAAGTGAAAGTACACAATGCAGAAAAATCCAAAAGGATCAAAACAGTTGTGTGTTTAATGGTCTAATCATTTCAGCTGGACTTGTAGGCCCTTATATTGTTGGCTAGTTTCATTTATAATAAAACATCAGATTTTATAAACTACATGTGTTTTGTGTGCAACAATCTTAATTTGTAAAGTAACCAAAGCTGTCAGATGAATGTAGTGGAGTAAAAAGTACAATATTTCTCTCTGAAATGTAGCGGAGTAGAAGTAGAAAGTGACCTTAAAAGAAAAGACTCAAGTAAAGTACAAGTACCTCAACATTTGTGCTTAAGTGCAGTACTTGAGTAGATGTACTAAGTTACATTCCACCACTGCAAGAGAACCAAGAAGAGATATCAAAAGTCATCAAAGTTGAGCTATCTCTTCCAAAAAAACAACAAGCATGTGATTGAATAGTGAAACGGGTTAGTTAACCATCAACCAGAGAGAGAGACACTCCACCTCTCCCCCGGTTAGAGGCTCCGCTGTCTGTCACTGGTCTCCTCTCTGACATCAGTATATGTCCCCATCACACTCAACTGGGCTACCTTGGTACTGGGCGGAGCTAGACTGAGAGGGGGGTTAGTGGAGGTGTGTTGGGGTGTGGGAAAGGAAAGGGAAGGAGGAGGAGGAGGGGGGCACATTAGTTTCTTGGACAAGTCTTTCTGCCCCACTGTCAGGTTAGTTGAGAATTTGTTTGTCCAAAGCGCTGGCAGCAGACATGGACATGGCAGACTACAGCGAGGCTCTGGACCCGGCCTACACCACTCTGGAGTTCGAAAACATGCAAGTGCTCCCCTTGGGCTCAGGTGAGTCACATACTCTGGTGGTGAACTTTGAAACTTTTACTGATTTAAAACTTTGGTCAGGAGAGGACAGAGGGAGTTGTGGCAGTGAAGTGATAAAAAGGGGGGTCATTTGTCCATCTGCTCGCGGAGGGATGATCCCGTGCCGTGGTCTTCTTCTTCTTTTAATCACCTCTGGACTGGGCGCATGAGTAACACATTAAGAGACCTTGATTTACGAGACTCCGATCTGTATTCCCCAATGCACTCGGACCATTTGGTCCTTGTGGGGGGGATGGGGGTGTCACATTGGTTTGCACTGGATTGATATTCATCCTCTGATGAAGCAGTGGTTTGAGTATCAGGATCATGCGTCTCCTGTTACAAATGGCCTGTTCCCACAGAGTCTATAAAGTGGAGAAAACGGGTTCACAATGACACCCAACTTATTTATATATGCAGTCTCCCATGACATCTGGCTGCGATCCTGGTTCTAAAATTCCCAACAAGACTCAAGAAAAGGGGAGCTTCACAGGGAACATTACTTACCACTCAACTTTCCCATCGCTTACATGTTCCTACTCTATAACAACGTCTCATGAGTCAGCCCTGACATCTTTAATCTACAGCATGACATGCTCCTTGATTGATTGAGCCAGGTCTGGTGACTCAGAGACTGTGACTAAAAAGAAAACTGTCTCCAGTGATTGCCTTTTTGAGGCAATCAAGCCGACGTCAATTACTGCTCTGTTGACTCTGCCTGAGCTACTCAGGCAGGGTTGACAGATCCTTACAGGTTCTCCTGACAGCTGGGTTTGATCAGCCGTCAATGGAGCTGATCACTGTATTCACTCTTGAGCCGTTCACACCTTCTTTAATCAAAGCAGATCAACCATATTTCTTGATGCCATCTAATTCAGCTTTTATAAAAGCACTCTTGCTCTGGTTTCGGGTCTCAAACTGATGAACTAAAAACCAGCTGAGCTGATGAGATGACTCTGCAGGAGTGTATGTCAGAGCAGGGGTCTTCAACGTTTTTTTAGCCAAGGAACCCTTAACTGAGAGAGAGACGGCTCAGGGACCCACTACTAAATATATTGACTAAAATGAAGTTGCATATTAAACTGGGCCTACAATAACATGTAGGGCGACCTAAAGCCTTTATGCATACATTTTTAGTGCATAGAATACTAAGCTATTAAAATAATTGTTAGTATGATTTCATAAATCCTGTTTTAATGTTAAACATACATGTGGCACAGTGAATCCTTATAGGATTAATTGTATCTGTGGATGGCTATCTTAGTGACTACCTTACCTATAGGCCAGTAAGCCTATCATTAATGGGTTTTTTTTTTCACAAATAGACTTATAGATTTATATTTCCTAATAATATGTTGGATTCATGACCACAGACCCCCCTGTTGAAGATCTCTGTGTGAGAGTATTTGTGTAAAGAGTACGGCACAGCAAATTCCCTTGTACACAAGCTTGTGCAATGACAATAAAGTCTGTTCTATTATCTCTCTCTCTCTCTCTCTCTCTCTCTCTCTCTCTCTGTCACTCTGTGTGTCAGACTCCTCGCCGACTGAAAGCGCCAACATGAACGCGAGCGGCCACCTGGGGGCGGGCAGCCTGTGTGCCATATGTGGAGACAGAGCCACCGGCAAACACTACGGGGCCTCCAGCTGTGACGGCTGCAAGGGCTTCTTTAGACGCAGCGTCCGCAAAAACCACATGTACTCGTGCAGGTGAGGACAGACCTGCACCACAAAGTTTCTGCTACTGTCGATGGCACTGCACATGTAGCCCTGTCAGTGGAGCCATTCCCAACTGATGTTTGTGTGTTGTTTTTTTTTTATGTGAGGGAAAGAGAGACAAACAAAACA
Source organism: Sander vitreus (assembly GCF_031162955.1). Classification (NCBI taxonomy): domain Eukaryota; kingdom Metazoa; phylum Chordata; class Actinopteri; order Perciformes; family Percidae; genus Sander; species Sander vitreus. Next base: position 29,115,510 of record NC_135861.1, on the reverse strand, counting down.
TGAACTTGTTGCTTGTCTCAGTAAATTGGCTATAACTAATCTGCAGATCTTGATTCATCCATCTATTTTATTTATAAAATGTCAGACAATAGGGAGAAATGCCTGTTATAATTCCCCACAGCTCAAATCGACATCCTCAAAAGCCGTGTTTTGTCTGACCAACAGTCTAATATCCAAAGATATTCATTTTTACTATGAAGAAAATCATCAAATCCTCACATTGGAGAGGCTGGAAACAGCACATTTATTGGCATTTTTTTTTTGCTTAAAATAAACTCTAAAACGATTCTTAGATTATCAAAATTGTTGGCAATTACTTTCCTGGCAATCAATGAATCGACCAAGTTTTTTTTAATTATGTGGCAGCACAAACAAACTTATGACCCTCATTTTACAGGTTCAACAGACAATGCATCGTGGACAAAGACAAGCGAAATCAGTGCAGATACTGCAGACTGAAGAAATGCTTCAGAGCCGGCATGAAGAAAGAAGGTAGGAGCCTTTTTTTATGTCTTCCAAGGACACTCACTCAATCTGTAAACTCATGTTTTTGTGGGAAAAAAAGAGATTTCCCCATCTAATTAGCAAACCACTTCCTCAGTGTGAGCTGTCCCCGCTGAATTGACGTGACTCGACGGGTGTGTTGCAATCCCCACGAGAGTATTACTTTGTTAATGATCACTCAGTGGAGCGCTGAAGTCTCTAACCAGCTTATGCTGAGCAAACATTTCCAGGCAATAATAGCCATATACTGATAAACATGACAACCTAGGGTAGACTTATTTTTCTTTTAAATGACCCTGTCTTCTTTGTGTAACAAAGTAATGGAGAAAAGTCCACATTTTTCATAGTTTTAATGCGTTTTCTGATTTACTGCAGCGGGGGCCTGGTTAGCTCACCTGGTAGAGCGCGCGCCCATATATAGAGGTTTGCTCCTCGACGCAGCGGCCGTGGGTTTCGACTCCGACCTGTGGCCCTTTGCTGCATGTCGTTTCCCCCTCTCTCTCCCCTTTCATGTCTTCAGCTGTCCTCTATAAATAAAGGCCTCAAAATGCCCCAAAAAATAATAAAAGAATATAGCTGCAGCAGCAGTGCTGACCCTATAAATCTGTGTGTGTGTGTGTGTGTGTGTGTGTGTGTGTGTGTGTGTGTGTGTTTTTTCAGCTGTGCAGAATGAACGAGACAGAATCAGCACCAGGAGATCCAGCTACGAAGACAGCAGTCTACCGTCCATCAATGCACTCATCCAGGCAGACGTACTCTCCAGACAGGTAAGACCTGCTGACTCATGTTATGGAAGCACATCTAACTGGGAATGATCGCCAACACAATCACAAAAACATCGTTTAACCATCTTGTTGTCCTCGGGGGGGGGGGTCACATTTGACCCATTTTCAAAAAGTTTCTATATCAGAAATTTGGGTTTCTTTCAACCAAAAAAAAAAAAAAAGAACGTGGATGGTTCCATACAACGCTGGAAGACAACACAAGGGTTATTTCATCGTTTATTCACGCGTCATCATCGTTTCCTTAAAACACAATTTCAGAAGGTACAATGATCATATGTATAGGCCGCGTGGAATGGGGAACCCCAAATCAGCTAATGAAAGCTTTTCGGAGAGGGTGGGGGGCCTGATAAAAATGAACATACAACAGCGAATATACACTAAAAACTCAACTCCACATCTGCACGTCCAGATCACCTCCCCCGCTCCTATACTCAACGGCGACATAAGGACCAAAAAGATCGCCGCCATCACAGATGTCTGCGAGTCCATGAAACAGCAGCTGTTGGTTTTGGTGGAGTGGGCCAAGTACATCCCAGCCTTCTGTGACCTGGCCCTGGATGACCAGGTAAGACTCAGTGTACATAGTTGTATAGACACTCTGGTCACTCATCAACCAGTCGGCTCCAAAAACCATAATGTGGGCTGCAGGAGTACGCAAGTATACACTTGGGGGGGGGGATATGTTCTTCCAAAATAAATACAGATGTAGTGGGAGGGGGGGGGGGGGGGGGGATATGCATTCAATACAACGTGGGTTTATTAAACTTAAAACCTCAAACTCTTCAACCAGGTTAATGTATTTAAATCCTGAGTTAGAATAGGATGAGCTGGTTTTAAAGTTATATCCTTTCTTGATTAAGGCGCTGAATCATTAACAGTGTGATCACCAGGCCTTGGTAACTGATTTGCTGATGTTATATGTTATGCCACTGAGGGAGTCTTCTGCCAGGGCGAGCTTCAAAAGAGAGGGATACAGAACTACATTTCAGTGGTGGAAAGTAACTAAGTACATTTACTCAAGTACTGTACTTAAGTACAAATGTTGAGGTACTTGTACTTTCCTTGAGTCTTTTCTTTTCGTGCCACTTTCTACTTCTACTCCGCTACATTTCAGAGAGAAATATTGTACCTTTTTACTCCTCTACATTCATCTGACAGCTTTTAGTTACTAGTTACTTTACACACACAAAACACATGTAGTTTATCAAATCTGATGTTTTATTATAAATGAAACTAGCCAACGATATAACGGCCTGCAAGTCCAGCTGAAATGATTAGACCACTGTTTGGATCCTTTCCACTTTCTAAAATGGGAGGATTTTTCTGCATTGAGTACTTTTACTACTTTAAGTACATATGCCTGAGGATACTTGCATCATTTTACTTAAGTACCATTTTTAATGCAGGTCTTCCACCACATGCTGCATTTACATAAACATGTAGAGGACGGCCGAGTTATTATCACACTAATACGTCCATGAATTGACCGTGTTGCAGGTGGCGTTGCTGCGAGCTCATGCTGGGGAACAACTCCTGCTCGGCGTTGCAAAGAGGTCCATGCTTTACAAAGACATCCTCTTATTAGGTAAAAGTGACACATGAAGGAGTATTTTACCCCACTCATATCGCCCAATTATGTTACAAAAAAAAGCATTCAGTCTCATCCTGGACTAAAACCTAAAATGTCTTGTCCCTACAGGAAATGACCACATCATTCCCAGGAACTGCCCGGAGCTGGAGTTGGGCCGGGTAGCGGTGAGAATCCTGGATGAGCTGGTGCTTCCCTTCCAGGACCTCCAGATAGACGACAACGAATACGCCTGCTTGAAAGCCATAGTTTTCTTTGACCCAGGTACTATTACTGACTCATCTTTTGTATTGTGTTAGCAGAGGTGGAAAGAGTACACAAATATTCTGCTTAAATAAAAGTACTATTACTTTGATGAACTTTTACTTAAGTGCAAGTAAAATTACGGGTATAAAAATCGACTCAAGTAAAAGTCAAAAGCAGCTCATTTAAAATGTATGCCTGGATAGCTCACCTGGTGGAACGTGCGCCCCATGTACAAGGACTCAGTCCTTGTCGCAGCGGCCACAGGTTCAACTCTGAGGTGCGGCCCTTTGCTGCATGTCATTCCCTCTCTCTCTCTCTCTCTCTCTCTCTCTACTTTCACATCTGTCAGCTGTCATATATAATAAAGGCCTAAAATGCTCAAAAAAGAATCTAAAAAAAGAAAAAATGTAATCAGAGTAAAAGTTACTAAGTTACTCTTTAACAGCGGGGGGGAGGGAGATATACTTTTTAATATTTATACTTAATTAATATCTTCTTTATACTTATTCAATTAAATCGCAGTCTTTTGTGATTTGATGAGGGCACTCACTTTTTTTTCTTTCTCAGTAACGGATGTGATTTAAAATGTAGCAAAGCAAAAGAACAATATTTCAAACAAAACCTACTTAGGTAAAAGTAACATTACAGATAAAAATAAATAAATAAAAAAAAACTACTTTAAAAAGGAAAAGTACACCGAAAAACCACGCAATTACAGTCACGTGAGTAATTGTGATTTGTTGTTCCACCTCCATGTGTTAGCTACTTTTTTCAAGAAAATCATACATACAGACAAAAAAGTTACAACCCAATAACTCTTTGTAAACAACCCCCCACCCCCGGCTTTTATTTGCCCACAGATGCTAAAGGTCTGAGCGACCCTGGAAAGATCAAGCGGATGCGATACCAGGTCCAGGTCAGCCTGGAAGACTACATCAACGACAGGCAGTACGACTCGCGGGGCCGCTTCGGGGAGCTGCTGCTCCTGCTGCCCACGCTGCAGAGCATCACCTGGCAGATGATCGAACAGATCCAGTTTGTTAAACTCTTCGGCATGGCCAAGATCGACAACCTGCTACAGGAAATGCTTCTCGGAGGTGAGCCCCTTCACATCAATGGTAACCAACCATGACCTCTGACCTTAAAGGCTTTGGGTCAGTATACACACTTCATGTGTACATAGACCAGAGGCGCCCAAATTCTTTCATAATGTAGGGCCAAATATTTATGTGGATGGAAGGCCACGGGCCTCAAAATAAATGTGAAATTACATTACGTTAAAATGTAATATATTTAGGATATTAACATTCTAAATCTAAAATCGAACTTCGATAATAATAACCAGGATTTCGGCAGGTTTAAATAAGTCAAATTTAAGACCTTTTTCAGACCTTTATAAATGAAATTTAAGACCTATATCACGACATTAAAGTACAACGAAATGAGTCACAAAAGTACTTGCGAATTAAATACATTTATTCAAATGGAATAAAAGCGACACGCAATAATAGAAATCTGTACATATACAGCAAATTATATTTGGACTATCAATAGAAAGAACTACAACACCACGGAATAAAAAAAAAAACATTTTAATAAGCATTAGAGGTAGCGTTACATGGACATAGGAAGATTAAGACCTGTTTAAAATGATTTAAGACCTATAGAACACAATAATTCAGCGAATTTAAGACTTTTAAGGGCCTAAAATGTGGATTTTGAAACCCAGCGGAAACCCTAATAACACTGCCTTTCGGTCATTTCATTAATTTGCAGAGATGATCTATGTGCTTCTTTTCGGGAGCAAGAACATATTTCAAAGGAAAGACACCTTTCTGACTGAAACATTAAGTTGAAACAGCTGTATCGTCCTAGCCTAGAAATCTAGACTCGCCGTAGCGGCAGCAAATGTAATTTGCAGCCAGGGTCAGTCTAGCAACTCTCCGTTGGCTTGCGAGCTGGAAAAACCAAACTTTAGTCAGGCCAATCACATCGTGTATAGAGTCGGTGGGCGGGCTTAACATAATGACGGCAGAGTTGCGACGGTTCCGCGTGAATTCCCTGCTACTTGAAAACAAAGAAGATGGCTGCTGCTGCCGGCGAACAGCGGTCTTTGGAATCGGCTTTGGCCGCGACTCTGGAAGACTTGGAGTTAAGCTTTTCTTTGAGAAAAGAACAAAGAACGGCACTGAAGTCATTCTTAAAAAAGGAAGATGTGTTCGGAGTTTTGCCGACCGGATAAGTTTAATCTATGAACTAGCGTTGCTCTGCCTGGTTGTAGCTCTATCTTATTGCGTGCAGAGGGAATTTGAAAGACAACCGTTTATCCCGCCCCTCGGATTGAACACTGCCAATGGTGAGTTCCCAGACCCAACATCTGGATGTGGGTCTGGCTTGTCAGGCTAGTATCGTCCGCCTTTGTAATGAAGAGTGGAAGTTCACCAGCGCTGTGCTTTTACATTCCCGTAAAACTTGTACGAAAATGTACATTTTGTAGTCATAACGGTTAGGATTTAAAAAATACTTTTTAAAGCACTTTTAAAATAAGAGGAGAATTAGCATGAGCATGTCAAATGTCAAAAAACAAAACAAAGGGAGGACGGGCCAAACTTGCCCCAAATTGGGCAGCCTTGATATAGGCTATAGAGAACCCTGTGGCATTCCTAGTGTTGTCCCATATGCATGATGCAGTGAATTGAGACTGACTGTATATTTGTGTGTTTTGTCTCTCAGGTTCTGCCAATGAGGCGCCACACGCACCTCACTCCCTGCACCCTCACCTGGTTCAGGAGCACCTCAGCAGCAACATCATAGTGACCAGCAACATGCCAACGCCCATCCATAACTGTCAAATCTGTAAGGACAAAAACACAAATGTCAAGTACAACTGTTCTAATCTAATATTAATTCTCTGTCTAAGTTTTTTTTCACCGGCCCATACATACAGTAGGGAAACTGGGACGTTTTTGTCAATCCAATTTTGATCAGTGTGATCAGAAGAATGAATCCAAGTGAACAGACAATCAAACATACTTGGATTAACAGTCAAGTCTCCCTAACCCAGCTCCATGTGCAGTTAGGTAGCCTGGTAGCTGGAAGGACAAACTTGCAAAGGCTTGGCAGAATAATCCTCTAGTCTAAATTCTTCATGGGAACTAATCTGGCTTATTTTGTCAAAGAGAACTTCTGTTATTGTTTCTAAACATGTTTAATGCTCTGAGAAATTTCACAAAAGTGCTTATTCCATTATCTGAAAATGGTGTTGTGCACCCAAAACATGTTATACCACAGAATGGTAAAAATACACCTTCTTATGCTGCAGTTTCTAACTCGCTCCTGTTCTTTTGTGTTCTACTTTTCAGCCACTCCTGAAACCCCAATCCCATCTCCGCCTACTGCTTCCAGCTCAGAACATTATAAACTGGCTCAGGGGGTCATAGCCACCGTGCCCAAGCAGCCAACCTCCATCCCTCAGCCTACTATTACAAAGCAAGAGGCCATCTAACAATCCTCTGAACCCTGTTTCCTTCAGTTATTTTTTTTTTTTTTTATTGTGTTAAACCAGGGTCTTTATATATAAGTTTATACATTAACAGCAATGAAGCTGTTAACTTGACTGAAACAATAAAGTTGTTAAATATATAATAGAATATGATTGCAATTATGTCCCTTGCAGATTGCTGTTTTTCTTCAGGGATCTATTTGTTCACACATGCAGCTGCAGTTGAGCTCTACAGCTCAGCGAAAGCCAGACAAAACTATAAGCATCAAAGCTATCCAGTCGGCTATCCGGTCGGCACGTAGAAAGACGTACATTGTTGTATATATATAGTTTATTATTGGGTAACATCACTTCCTTGAGCATGGCGTCAGTGTGTGCAGCAAGGCTCATGTTAGACATGGTGACGTGATCATGTAAGTATTTTATGAATGTTACAGGAGGCCTTACATTGTCATGTATTTAGTATTGCACAGTATTTTATTTTATTTTCATTAGTAATAACGTTTTGTCAACTTCCAGGAAAATTCTCATTTTATCAAAGCTAAAGGAAATCACTTGAACGAGTTCAGCTTTCAAACATTCTGTGACAAGACTAAAATATATGTGGTTTGTTTTATGTACTGGAAATACACATTGACAGTAGTAAAATGTAACATGTTAAAATGTACACCAAGGAATCTTTCTACACATAGTGAGCTCTGTGGTGCCACTTTATAAAAGTCACAGGCAGACACACTGAGGAAGTTTCCCAAATAGTGTGTTGTATTGGTTTTTAAAAATATATATTATATATTTTGTTTTAGTACGTTGTCATGGTTTAACTGATGGAATAAATGAGGCCTTGTAACCTGTACTGCCTTACAAAAACAGGCAATGTTTCGCCTTAAAATGTGAACATGAATTAATAAATCTCAAGATTTATTTTTACATTGCATTTTCTGCAGACCATATTTTACACTATATATGCGATTATGAGACAAGGGTTTTCTGAGGAGTGAATGGGATTGCACATTCTCTGACAACTACATACAGAAATCAGACATGTTGGAAAATAGGTCCAACGTGGCAGTGCTGCTTGTTCACTGATAACCTAATGCAACATGTTGCCTCAGACTGATAAAGTGCCATAAAATCATTACAGATATAGCACTGATTCGGAGAGGGAGAGGGAGGGTGGACACTTCAAGGATTTATTTCACATTCCAGTGAAATAAATCCGCAGCTGTTATCAATGTGCTGCATTTAGACTCGACTATTGGATTAAGATTCATGAGGTTTGATTTAGAAAACAAGTGGAAGCTTCTGACATGAAAGTCATACTGATTTGTAGAGTAGATAGAGTAGCCTACTTTGGTCTTACAAACATACAACGTAGAATGCATACATATGAATACATTAGCATACATTATATGTATTATTATTAAGAATTCCTTTGTATACTCTAAGTAGAAAACATACCTGCCAGATCCTGAGACGATGGATCCTGACAGCAGTACTATGAAGGCAACATCTGCCATCTACCGTATTCAAGTGTAATTGCTACATGCGATCTTTTCCACACACAAAAAAAGAAATCAAGGTGAACATAAGAATAATCCAGTGTTGTACTTCGTTACTGTACTTACGTAGTATTTTTACGTATCTGTACTTTACTTCGTTATTTATATTTCCTGCTGCAGGCTCTGCCTCCAACGTAACAGCCGTGGTAAAGTTGATTTTATATTGGACGTTGGCGACACATTCGAAATCCAATGTTCCAATCTCAATCTCAAGCTTCTTTTTTCAAAAAAATCCTTTGATTTTAGAAATAAAATTACAAATCCAAGGATGGAAAAAAGAAGCTGTGTTATGTGTAGGGCAGTTAGCTGAGTTCGCCAGATGTGTTTTGAGATGGATAGGTCAAAAGGTCAAGCAGCATAATAGATTTTTCGAACATGTCGAATATCCAACGTCCAATATAAAACCAACTTTACCACGGTAACGTAACAGACGATGAACACCCCAACGACAGTTGTGATATGAAGATAACGTTACACACCTTCGGCCATTATCAAAAGGTTGTTTTACTTTTACTTTTACTTGTAATACTTAAGTATATTTAATATCAGAACATTACTTTTGATACTTAAGTAGACTACAGTAAATATTAATAATAAGACTTTTACTCAGTACTATTCTGGAAAGTGACTTAACTTCTACCAAAGTTATTTTCTGGTACTTGTACTTTTACTCAAGTATTGCTTTCAAGTACTGTATAAACTAATTGGAAACAAATCAAAAACAGAACAAAGATATGTAAATATGCAGCAATAGGCCTACAACTCCACGCAGTATGCAATATGCAGCCTACTATAAAAACACACAGGCTCTATTTTTTGTAATGCCATCATGTGGTGTCGTATAAATGAGCCTAATAGTTACAATAGTAATAGTGATCAATACTGTGTGTACAAGTATGAATTCTTTTTTTTTTTTTTATTATGTTAGTTTGCAACATGTTAGGTTTAAGTGCACTGAAACTGTGCGAAAATACTTTACACAAGAGTCGTAGAATGAAGTGTTTAGCAAATAAAAATTGCCACGTCAGTTAGTCTTTTGTGAAAATGACGTTTGGGAAGATTTTTTTTTAAGTTAAAAACAAACAAAAACAAGAAACTCACGAAACGCGCACGAAAAAAACTTTGACAAGGTCCATTTTTCTTTCAGTTCAGTGGCTTATTTCCGAGGAACTCATGAACGCAGCATCGCCATCAAAACAATAGACGTCAAACTCGACCGCGCTCGTGCGTCAATATGGACAAATGAGAGAGCGCCATCTCTCTACCCGGAAAAAGGATTTCCCTCACAGGTCTGTTGTGTTTTTTGACACTTTTTCTGGTCGTCGCTGTGTTTTTTCGGACATTTTTATCTCTTGCCAATGGATGCTGATAAAAGACGTTTATGTATGTCCTAGTCGTTTAACATTGAAAGCATCTCCGGGTTGGTATTCAGTCATTATTCTGACTTTAGTTTTGTCGCATCCCTTCTGCACTGTAGCAGGTTATATTAACTAGCTACGATTCGACTGAGGCTCTGACTCAATGCTGAACAAATAGCGTTACGGTTAGCATGTTTGTGCTGTTGTAGGGAACTCTCCTACTCTTCTCAGATAGGGAACCTTTTAATTCCAATATATGTTGTCCACTTTGGGTAAACTGGTATCAATGGATATAAACTATGTATATGTGCAGTGGTGGAAGAAGTATTCAGATGCTCTGTAAACGTAGGCTGCTAATACCATACTGTGGAAATACTCTACGACAAGTAAGAGTTCTGCATTCAAACCGTTACTTAAGTAAAAGTATGTATCATTGTGCAGTAAAATGTTCCCTGTCAGTGTTTTCGTCTTCTATCTCATGTTTGTAGATTAATGTTCCTGCTGCATTCATGTGTATGCATTTAACTGCTGTAGATGTTTCAGGTTGTGCTCATTTTAACTCCTTTTATTTATTTATTTATAAACATAACATAACACACATACATAAATACATACATGCATACATACATAAATATACAAAAAATGATAGAGGAGGGAGGGGCGAGCTAGCCTCCGTTTTGTTTGACAATACTTCGAATGTCAACAGGAAGTGATGTCACCCAATATTGCTTAGAGCACCTTTTTAAAGGGGAACTATACCGTTTTTTTATAGCTTAATGTACCTTAACTGAACAGCTTCGGAGTCATTGGAATGGTTATATGACTTTTTTCGAGTTGAATGGTGGTCGTCTCGCTTCCCCCTAGCGCCTGTGAGCGGAAAAACCACCCTTGCAACTTTTGGCCGGCGGCCTCAGCGTCAGGAAGTATCGCGTGATATCAGGTCTCGCGATGTAACGAATTGATTGAGGCACTGCACACATACACGCCCCCATCCAGGAACCGGCTAGCAAGAACAAGGTAGCGATGGAGTTTTTCACACTATCGTCATGGCTGAGCCGGCAAAAAAAAGAAGTAGAAAGCTAGGAAAGCATTTTCGGAGGAACAGAGAAAGAGGAAACGGCAGACTGACCGAGCAAGTTTTTACACAGTGTTGCCAAATATCTATTCCGAAGCTGTAGGAGGATCTCCCTGCGAGCTTTAAGTACTTACTTGAGTATGTACTAAGATACTTTCCACCACTGTGTGTGAAAGCTGCCAGCAGCTAACATGACTTTGACTTTGGGATCTTTCCCAAACAGCTCCACCCAGACCGTCCATGGCCGACGAGCATGAGTCCATCGACCTCAGGTCTCCTCCGTTGGACCCATCAGCAGCTGCAGGACACAGCTGGTTCCCCGGACCCCCTCCACCCATGTATTCCTGCACCCTGACCCCCGAGCTGGTGCACAAGGCACGAGAGGAGCTCCAGGAGAAACCAGAGTGGCGTCTCCGGGATGTCCAAGCACTGAGAGACATGATACTGAAGGTATTACCGTCTCTCATTCCTGTTTGCGTACCATCTATATGCTTGTTTTTTGATCACATTTAACAAAAGAAAAAAAAAGTATTCATAAGCCAGCAATGTTCTTCTACAGCTATGAGTTTTAGAAATATGACAAACAGAAGAAAAGGCGGCTGATTTGCAAAAGCCAACAGTGTACAATATAATTACACACTGTATACACCATCAACATGATAATGAAGATGGTAACTATTAATCACAATGTGTAGTCTAAAGAAGAGACCGATCTTTTTAAAGTTAAGGCTTGCAATACTGTAATTTTGTTATTGCAAACAAATCCCACGGAAAGATCAAAATCAACAATATGTTACTTCGTCTCAAATACTTTCTGATTTCTCCAGCCTGTGGAGTCTTTCAAAATGGGTCATAAATATACACCTAAAAAAAAATATCTTTATAAAACTCTTGGGCACTTTAGTTTTTGGCAAATGTTACTTGAGGTTACTTAAAGAAGTGCTTTTTAGGGACTGTTTTCAGACGCAGACGTATTGCTCTAGTGAGTATTTACAGCAGCAGGATGGTGTGGGATTGATTTCAAATAAACTCCATTGCTCATATTCATTGTAATAAAGAGCGTATACAACTGTGGCTCACTGTTGTGTTTAATGGACATCAACAGAGCTCTATGGCACAGAGGAATAAGATATATCAGGATTTAGACACACAGACAATACTTGTCAATAGGATCAAATCATCATCTTTTTATTTATGTTTCAGCTCCTACTATGTGAGCCCCGTCTCTGTGTAACGTGGGTTAGTTGGTGAGTTTTTCCTGCGTGTCTCTACGACGTGTAACATTAGACAGCCAATCACAAACATTATTAGATCTTGGTAGAAGCATGCTGCGTGCTGATTGGCTCACTGACGCTGATGAGATTTACTCCTAAGGTGTTGAATGAAGAGGCACTGGTGCCTAAGAAGTAGTGAATTGAGTACCCAGCCCTAGCGCTGATCTCATATTTCTTCCCCCTCACTCTTTAGGAACAGCCCAACCTCAGGACCCGGCTGGACGACGCCTTCCTGCTGCGCTTCCTGCGGGCCAGGAAGTTTGACTATGACCGTGCGCTGCAGCTGCTGCTCAACTACCAAGCCGGCCGGAAGGCTTGGCCGGAGGTGTTCCAGGACCTGAAGCCATCCACAGTGAAACACGTCCTGGACCTGGGCTTTCTCACAGTCCTGCCACAGCCCGACCCCAACGGGAGATACATCCTCTGTCTCCGGCCAGGTTGGTGACTTCTTCATTTTCACTGGAGAGTTCAGCAGTTTTATAATGATTTAACCATTTTATAGTCTCGCATTGCCAGACCTATCTCCACAGCGCTGTGGAGTAAGGTCTGGCTACACCAATGGGATAGGAGAAAAAAAATACGCTCTGGCTTGACGATCCACACTAAGCAGTTTATGAATACTGTTTTCCATTTAGCTGTCCTATTCAGTAGACCTCGAACTCTGTGTACTTTTTCAAATCTCTAAGTACATACTGTGTGTAATTCTTCCAGGACAGGCTTTACTCATGATGTGCGCTTATTCCACTCAATCTCCTTTTGACAGGGAAATGGAAACCAAATGATTATCCATTTGTTGACAATGTGAGGGCCATCTATCTGACTCTGGAGAAGCTGATCCAGCCGGAGGAGACGCAGGTGAACGGTATTGTGATCTTAGCCGACTACACCGGAGTGGGCATGTCCCAAGCGTCCAATCCAGGCCCGTTCCTCGCCAAAAAAGTTGTAAGCATCCTCCAGGTGAGAAATCTAACATCGGGTGATCTAACGACTCTTTTTATGTTGTTTGAATTAAACGTATTTCAAACATGAAGTTGGCAAATAACTATTTGAGGCTGAAAATGGCAAGTTTTGAAGAAATGTTGGATGTTGCAACAAGGCAGGCCTGCTTGGTTCATTCGGTGAATGATTGTAAAGATTTATAAAGAATATGTTTACGGCATTTACTAACTGGGACGTTTTGGGATTGATTGGTGGGAACTGCTATGGAAAAAATACACAAGGCAATACACTGGTAAGAGCAAATGAGGTTTAAACATGTATCCAGCTAATTTAAATAGCTCACGCTACTGTATTGTGTGAACTTGTGTAATTTTAAACTCTGCTAGCTAGACTACCTATTGAACGACTAAAACAACTTTTGAACGTACACACTTTCCACCAAAACAAGTTCCTTCCCGAGGGTATTTTGCAGCGGCACCAGGGCTCTGTTACGATTGTGATTGGTTTAAAGAAATGCCAATAAACCACAGCACGTTTTTACTCCCATCCCAGAATGCTGTGTGGCTAGCCAGACCCTCCTCCGCAGCGCCGCGGAGGAAGGTCTGGCAGTGCGAGACTAATAACACACTGACTATGGAGAAGTAGCTCATACAACCACACTTCAAAAAAGCCGAACTATCTCTTTAACACACATGAGGAAACACCCCGTTAATTTACGCCAGTGGCTACACGAGCACTGGCTGTTGATTTTTGTCGTGACCGCAGAGTGTGTAATATTTACAGGACCAGCTGTGACTGTTCTGAATGCAGTTTCTCTTCTAATTCACAGGATGGCTTTCCAATCCGAATCAAGGCCGTTAACATAATAAACGAGCCCATGATCTTCAAAGGCATCTTCGCTATAATAAAGCCTTTTCTGAAGGAGAAGATGGCAGAGAGGGTAACTATTGTGCTCGAATTGTCTCTGACTCTTTTTGTTTGAAACAAAGGACTATTTGGAATCATGTGCAAAATAGAAGACCGAGCATTTTCTTTTCAGGGGCCTGAACTCGAGCCAAACAACCTTGTATTTTCCGAAATCTCTTGAGCGGGGGTTCCTTTGTGTTCATTTAAACCTGCAGTAACTGGGTTTTATATGTGGGCAGCAGAACAGAGCTGTAAGCACATCACTGACTTGTCACTTTATATGGAAGTAAATATGGAAAATGTTTTAGAATACAGTTTTTTTTATTTATTTTTCCAATCAGCAGACACAGAGCAAAATTAGCATTAATTTTACTTCTGAATGTATGTCCAGTAATTAGTGTAGCTCTGATATACATCATAAACAGGATGATAATATAACAAATCCACATGAATAATATGGACAATAAAAGAAAAGATACTAAATAAATAATCCACATGAATGTACTAAGGGATGTATAAGCATGAGACGCTTGCAGTGACAGGGCAGGGACTGACCCTGTGATTCAGCATGCATGGTAAGGTGCTCTATGAGAGTGTGCGTCATGGTGGTATAGTGCAAATAAGTCCAATAGCACCATGACACACCCTCTCATAGAGCACCTTACCATGCATATGTTCACCAGCTAGCTGCTAACTGTGTCTGGCTGCTGTACAGTTGGTTTTTAGAGCTTTTCAACTGAAAACAGCTGCCGGCTATGGCCGAAAACTTTGCTATGAGAGTAAACCAAATTAGTAAAGTTGTGGAAGCTGTAAAAACCAAAACAACGGGCAGAGAGAAGCCATCAGTCTCAGCAAGAGTTGAGATGACGCTGCAGAGTTGGGTGATAATTCTTTGTGGGTTTAATGAGCAACAGCTTTAAGTTGACATGAAATATTGATCATAGCCACTAGGACTGCACCATATGAGGAAAACATGAAATAATGTTGTTATATATATATATATATATATATATATATATATATATATATATATATATATATATATATATATATATATATATATATATATATATATATATATATATATATACACATCGCGATAAACAGATTGTGTGTGCTTTCAGTATTCTGCTAAAATACAGCAAATTGCTTGAATTTAAAACAAATGAAAGGAAATCATTTCCAACATTCTTTTATTGAACAAATTGAACATTGAACATAGAAAGCACCGTTAAAAAAAGACTGACAGTAATATTTCAAATTGCAGTTTTCCACTGATAACTCTCTTTCAAAAAAAAAAACTCTGAGTGTCTTTTGAGAAATGTGTTTATTGCGCAAGTTGATATGGCGATAACAATAAAAAAAAAAGAATATATATATATATATATATATATATATATATATATATATATATATATATATATATATATATATATATATATATATATATATATATATATATATATATATATATATAGTGCAGCCCTAATAGCCACTTTGAATAATGAATGTGACATTGAGGCCGATGACATCACTGACAGTCTCTGTGCTGTCTCCTCCCACAGTACATCCTCCACGGCTCGGACCTGCGCTCTCTGCACCGGAACATCCCCCGCTCGGTTCTGCCCGAGGAGTACGGCGGCATCGCGGCCCAGCTGGACTCGTGTGCGTGGTCGAGAGTGCTCCTGAACTGTGAGGAGGAATTCATAGTGGAGTTCTGCCAGCCGGATCCACTAGAGGGCGTGGTGCTTCCAGACGCCATGCTGTTTGAAGGAGAGCAGGCCAGCGGGCAGGACGACGACACCTTCAGGGGGCTGCGCTCGCAACTCTACTACTGTTACTGATGCACACACGCCCACCACTGAGAGGACATCTTCCGTTTCATTTGAAACGTGTGTAGACTTTACAGGGCAAGTTGCCAATAGTATACATGATTTATTTTACTAACTAAGCAGCACTACAAAGGTAGATATAGTCTTCTGTAGTTTACACATAGCCCAGCATTCAATCATGGTTCGAAGGCAGCTGCAGGCTCAGGCAAAGAGGCTTCTGACATGCGCCGGTGCATGTTTGGCCATTATTGGTGGCCTTTCTGTGAAGTTACAGTGTGTCTGGTACTTAAAGGATAAGTTCACATTTTTTCAATAGTCAGGTCATGTACACTGAAACATGTAATTATTCCTCTTGTCCATACTGACTGTTAAAGGATCCCTTCCTAATGTGCTTCCAATGTAAGAGATGGGGGACAAATTCCACAGTTTTTGTTGTGCCAGACCTGTCTCCACAGCACATTCTGGGATAGGAGAAAAAAAATGCTCTCGGGTTGTTTGCATTTCTTTAAACCAATCACAATCGTCCTGGGCGGCGCTAAGCTCCGGACGCAGCGACGGTGCCTCTTGCAAAAATATTCTCGGGAAGGAACTTGTTTAGGTGCAAAAGAAAATGCCACATACAATATTAGAGAAGTTTACGGTTCACACAATTGAATACAGTAACGTGAGCTATTTATATTAGCTGGATACATGGTTAAACCTCATTAGCTCTTACAAGTGTATCGCTGTGTGTATTTGTCCGTAGCAATCCCACCAATCGGTCCCAAAACGTCCCAGTTAGAGAGGAAATGCCGTAAACATATTCTTTGTAAATCTCTACAGTCATTTGCCGAAAGAACCAAGCAGGCCTGCCTTGTTGCACGATCCAAATTTTTCTTCACAACTTTTCAGCATGTAGCGTTGCTCAGAGGTTCCCGGTTTAGCAAACCTTGAAATACATTTTTGCACAGAACCCGGAATCTGGATTTGTACCCCAGCACGTTAAAGGTATAATATGCGGTGCTGATCTCATGAAGTGGTGTATGTATGACACGCTAGTTTGTATGCCATTTTGGCGTGTTATCAAGATGCATACTCGCTTTGTAGCGTGTTTATCAACACCGTTTAGCCTCCATTGACTTACATTACCTTGCGATTGCGTGTCAATTTACGCCGTAGCAAGTAGTATGAAAGGGCCAAAATCCACATAGGGAGGTTGGTTGGGGGGTGGACTTTCACCTAGGAGACCGGGGATTGTGTCCCGTGTGTCACGTTTCCTAAACCCAACTGTCACTTTCTTCTTTTACTAAACCCTACCCCGTTCTTCTTTTCTGAAACCCAACCGTGCCGTTTTTTGTCCCACGTCCCATTATTGTTTTCCTAAATCCAACCGTCCCGTTGTTCTTTTCCTAAACCCAACCCGTCCGCTGTACACGCGGACAGCTCCAAATGCCACGTCCCGATCTGGCGTAAACATGCACGCGGATAGCTCAAAATGCATACAGATAACATACCACTTGGCTTAAGAAAGTGGCGTGTATGTTTACGCGAATTCATGATATCAAGTTGATAATGTATAGACTAATACAAAAGTAATCCCTCTCAGTCATCACTTGTGACCCACTAGAAGTACGTGGTGGTGTCTGTATCTGCAGAGGCCCCGCCCTCTGCCTGTATTTTCTCTTTTATTTTTTACATTGCTGTGTGAGGGATGGTTCTGGGCGTGGTCAAAGAGCCTTTGGGCCCCGCGTGGGTGTGTAACCCCCAGCCAGTAACAGCGCGCAGGGTGTGCAGCCCGTTCTCATTCCCAACCGCCGCTTTGCCCCTCAGTGTCTCATATCGACGCACAAGTCTAACTGACAGACACACAGAAACGGACAGGATGAAGCTCTGCTTTCACTCAACAATGCCGTGTGTGTGTGTGTGTGTGTGTGTGTGTGTGTGTGTGTGTGTGTGTGTGTGTGTGTGTGTGTGTGTGTGTGTGTGTGTGTGTGTGTGTGTGTGTGTGTGTGTGTGTGTGTGTGTGTGTGTGTGTGTGGTCCAAAAACCAGGGACTACAGTATACTTGTGGGGCCCAAAATGCTGGACCCCACAAACTTAAAGGTCTGTTTGAGGGTTAAGACTTGGTTTTAGGGTTAGAATTAGGTTAGGGTTAAGGTTAGGCATTTAGTTGTGATGGTTAAGGTTAGGGTAAGGGGCTAGGGAATGCATTATGTCAATGACGGGTCCCCACAAAGATAGTGAAACAAGTGTGTGTGTATTTGTGCATTTGTGCTTTAAGAACATAACCGCTGCAAAACAATTAGAAACATGTTTTTTTTTATTGTTCTGATTACTGCCTTGTACAGGCACTCATACCCTCTCTTGAC
This sequence comes from Sander vitreus, assembly GCF_031162955.1. Lineage (NCBI taxonomy): Eukaryota > Metazoa > Chordata > Actinopteri > Perciformes > Percidae > Sander > Sander vitreus. The sequence goes on along the minus strand of NC_135861.1, from coordinate 29,097,594 downwards.
ATGAAACAATGTGAACCTATCCTTTCATATTTGTCCACTGAGAAAGAGTTCTAAAAAAAAGTTTCTCAAACTTTGTTTAGTATCTACATACAGTCTGTCAGTCACATACTGGCCATTAATGCTCTGTCTGCATGGTTACATCACCCCACAACTCAAAAAAAGAAACAATAGATACAGTGTTTTGTGTATGTAACAGTCTAATGCATTGCCTTAATTTGTAGATTTCCCTATGTATCATAACTCATGTTGGAATCGTGTGCACCAAAGCAATAGTTGTGTGTATTGTCAGGGCTCGTGTTACATAAGAGTGGATATACTTCTTTGTTAGAAAGTGGAAATAGATGGCTGCTGTGGCTGAGAGAAAGAATATTAATACAATAGATTTACCAGTAAATGTTTTTGCTCACCTCTTGCACTGTATTTCAGGGCCTTTGTTTAGCCTAGTTTTCTCTAACTTGAATCTTCTGAGAGGATTATTTGTTTTCTAATTTCAGATAATCTGCCTTATGTTATTGTTGTCTGTTTATTTTTGACCTTAGTTCACCTGTTTACTCTCACCACTCAGTCTTAACATGGGGCCATCACTGATCACAGGAGTCACATGTGAAATACAACATTTAGTCCTGACTTTCTCTGGTTTGCCAAATTTCCCACCAGGCCATGTACAGAAATGTGCAATAATGTTGGATCTGTTTTCTTGCGGTAGCCCAACGCTAACTTGAATAGTTTTTGTCTTTTATATTTTTATTTGAAGCATGTCTGTGACTATAAGCTACATTGTGTTGCAGGATATTTATTGTTGGTAGTAAAGACTGTAATGTCAGTAAACTCAAACGGAGAAAGTGCTATTTGTGTCTTGTTTGTGCTGCTGTGGATGCTGATGTTGGCAGTGTGTGGTGGAATGCTGCGTGCTCTGGGGAAGTTGTGGCTATTTTATTACACATTGGATTTTATATTAGCAGCGTTACTGGGTTCATGGGTCCCCAAAGAGATAATAAGTACAGTGGAGGAACAAGTATTCAGATCCTTTTACTTGTGTGGAAGCAGTAATTCCACAGTTTAGAAATACTCCATTACAAAATGCTCCGTTACAAGTAGAAGTCCTTAATTCAAAAATGTACTTATGAGAAGTATACAGAAGCCTTAAAAGCCACAAAATGTGCTTACATTTTTTAAAGTAAAATTACTCGTGCAGATTTGGGCTTTCATACCATATCTAATTCCTCTCTCTATAAGAAAAGTTGGCCAAAGAATGCTATTTAAGTACACTAATTACTGTAACTGCACTGTAGATTGGTTCAATCAGAGTGTGATTTTGCTGTGTAGTTTGACTTGCATACAGTGTAACCCAGTAGACAGAAGGTCAAGGTCATAGTGAAAGTATGAGCTGTTCTTAAATAAAGATAATTTATTCTGCCAAATATACACTTGTTAGGTACACCTAGCTAAAACTAATGCAGTCTAATACAAAAGTCCCACAATAAATCCTACCTTCATGAAGGTTGTAACGTTTCAACAAGGCTGAAAGTAGTAGCACATGAGACAGATCATCTGTGAAAAAAATCCTGTTCCTCTGCCTCCCCCTAGTGTTCCCAATGGCATTTGCAAGTTTCCACTGCGCATGGAGATAAACATTTATCTATTTTGCTGCAGCAAGTTACACTATGGATAAATGAATGTGTATATATAAATAAATACAATTATAAATAGATTAACACATGTGTCAATAAGTGAATTAAATAATATATGAATTAATAAATAAATATACAAATGTGTAAATATATATAATGAAATGATTAAAGGTGCAATATGTAATATATTTACTGTATTTAATCAAAAAAGGACCCCAATGTGTCATCAGATATCTAGTTTTCTGACAACAATGCTAAAGCCAGTATTTTCTCCTGTGAAATTTCCGTTCCGTGACGGAATTTCTGTTTGTGTTTTGGCCTGTGTGTTGTTATCAACTGCCCAGTTTGACAGCCAGGCCGGGTTGCCAGATATAGCTGTAAAAACCCAAAACCCAGCGCGCTACAGCTGTAGTGGAGCCATGGAAGCAGCAAACAAACGAACGGGATCAACGGAGATAGATTCATTCTACCCGTTTTAAACGCTAGCTGTCACTATTACATATTGCACCTTTAAATAAATAAAAACATATCAAACAACATATCTTTTAAATGTTTTATTTAATTTTTGACTTATTTTTATTTATGTATTGATGGTGACCATTAAGCATGAAATTCCATGATTATTTAATTACTCATTTATTTAAGCATTTAGTCCGAGATTAACCGTGATACTCGCACAGGAGAAACGGTTTCCCTGTGTGACATTTGTGTGAAAGCTTTCAAGGTTGGGGCCCGATTATCTAGACACCTGATAATCCAGTCCACAATAGAACCCACACAAGTGAGAAGCCATATTCTTGTAAAGCATGTGGAAAAGGTTTCATAAAAAGCAGTGCATTGATAGTCCACATGAGAAGAACCCACACAGGTGAGAAGCAGCTCCTCTCTCACAACTCTTATGTAGCTGAGAGCCAAGATCTGAACAGAGGCGAGCTTGGAGACTCAGGATCAACTAGAAATGCAGAGCCCAAAAATAAGAAAGGCCGCAGACAAAGTCCCAGTAACAATGTAAACTACTCTAACTTGTCAGAGGTTAACCGTGAGACTCGCACAGGAGAAACGGTTTCCCTGTGTCACATTTGTGGAAAAGCTTTCAAGGTTGGGGCCCAATTATCTAGACACCTGATAATCCACACAGGTGAGAAGCTGTATTTTTGCAAAACCTGTGGGAATAGTTAATAACACGTGTACCGAGTCGACTGTTCTCTGGGATATGTTTACATGCTAATCGAATGTGACCAGGTTTAGCGCAAACCGCTAATTAGCTTATAACGCTAGTCGTTGTGGCACGGGTAAAGTAAAAAGAAATCGCTATTTCTATACCACTAACAAGGCTCAAAATAGCACCACACTTCCACGGTAGCGTAATGAGGGTCCCTACATGTAAACCGAAACATTGAGAACTTTGTAAGTGTACTGACAGTTTATTAAAAAGATAGTTTATAAAGACAGTACCGTTTGCGCATACAGGCAGGCGCGATCGGTCAAACGACCAACTCCGTGCTGGAGCTATGTTATGGGTTACTGGTTACACGGCATTCGGCGTTCGACTGATCGTCACTGTATTCCCACGATGGCCACATTAGAACCCACACCGGTGAGAAGCCATTTCCTTGTAAAGCATGCGGGAAAAGTTTTAGAATCAACCAAGACTTGAAAACCCACACGAGAACCCACACAGGTGAGAAGCCATTTCCTTGTAAAGCGCGTGGGAAAGATTTTAGATATGATTGTGTATTGGCCCACATGAGAAAACAAACAGGTGAGAGGCCGTTTACATGCAAGAGATGCGGTAGAGCTTTCAGACACAGTCGTGACTTGACAGTCCACGTGATAATCCACACAGGTGGGAAGCGATAGTCTTGCAAAGCGTGGGAAAGGTTTTGAATATAGTGGTCACTTGACAGCCCACATAAGAACCCACACAGATGAGAAGCCATTTTGCTGCAGAAAATGTGGGAAAGGTTTGATATATTAGTGGCTTGGCGCTCCACATGAGAACCCACACAGGTAAGACTAGGCCGTTCCTTTTCAAGACATGCGGGAAAGGTTTCGGACACAATTGTAACTTGACAGTCCCCATGAGAACCCACACAGATGGGAATCGATTTGCTTGTAAAATATGCGGGCAAGGTTTTAGAAATAGTAGTGGCTTACTGGTCCACATGAGAACACACACACAGGTGAAAAGCGATATTCTTGTAAAACGTGCAGGAAAGGTTTTGGAAATAGTAGTGGATTGTTAGCTCACATGAGAACACACACAGGTAAGAAGCAATACTCTTGCAAAACATGTGGGAAGGGTTTCGGATATAGTAGTGGCTGTCCATGACCTGCGGGAAAGGATTCATTGAAATGCCATTTCACTGTTTGGCAACAGTTTGTGTATTCGTGTTGAACCGTCAACAGTAAGGGGCTCATAGTTCAGTGCATGATTTTCTGCTTGCGGTGGAGATGTGTGAACATTCTGAGTTTAATTTATTACATCTGCAGATTCCATGTGGCCATGCTAATGCTAATCGCTGACTTATGTGCATGAAAGAGAGAAAAGCCTAACAAGTCAAAACAACTGATGCACTGTAAGTCGTTTGCCTGTAACTGTAAGGTGTTTACCTGTAACAAGATTTTTATGTTAAGATAAATCAACGTACAATAAATGTATTTGTCATAAAAGATCTTGAGTCTGTATAATAGCTATTTGTACCATACAATATTAATACAAGCCAGGTCAAATAGCCCTTTTGTACAAATCTCTTTTTGCTACATAGTTCTGAAATAAATCCAGAGCATTAAGTACATGCTCATGACATATTTAACCATTTTGCATTTTTAAACACATGCATTGTAGTTGCTCTGAACATTTTTATAATTTGTATGTCCGTTTCGGGGATTCAGATCCAGTCAAAAATGAAATGGGTTCTTCCTTGGCCCATGCTACACTCTTCCACCAAGTTTCATGAAAATCAGGCCAGTAGTTTTTTCCGTAATCCTTCTGACAGACAAACAAACCAACAAACGGACAAACCGAACCAAAAACATAACCACCTTGGCAGAGGTAAATAAACAATATGCTAAAGATCGTGTTACTATGAGTGCTCCCGAGGATTCATTTTTTGTACATGCATGTACAGCTGCAGCATATTAGTAAACAATTACGATTACACGTGTCCCTTTAAATGATCATTGGGTTCAAGCTTTAGCTGACAATAGGATATTTTAATCAAGAATAATATCGATAGATCGAATAATGCAACTATTCGCTACAAATTAGAAAAGCTGAATGGAAAATATGGAAGTATATTTTTCAACAATGAAGCGCTGTGTTTTACAGTCAAGATTAAAATAGTTTGGGCATGTGAGCCGGCTGGTTCGATCATTTCCATCTGGAACATTTACTGCACACAGAGCTCTTTAGTTTCTGTCTCTTTCATGAGAGTCATTTTATTTTAGCTCCACACAGCCTGCTTTGCTGGATTTTGTTAGTCTGCAGTTTACATGACATTGATTTAGTGAACAATATGAGCAATATTAAACAAAACAAAACAAAAATAAACTAGAATCACCGCCTCACAGTTGTATCCCACCACCAACCAGTCAAGTTGCAGTTTACATCCATGTCTGTCCAGACTCATATATATATATATATATATATATATGTAGTGAAGACTTTGAAGAAATATAATAAAAGGTATTTTTTTGGGGAAACGTGGATGCTTCACACCCAGCAGCAACAGAATATCTTTACAATCACCACAGTTTCAAGATTAGTGTCACCAACATTATCAGACTAAATGTCTCCCCTTCTGTTCCTGAGTTATGGTGTTGACAAATGGCCAAAGGTTTTTGCAGAACATTATGATGTCACCTTGAAGTTGACCTTTGATCTTTTGGATATAAAATGTCATTACTTCATTATTTTATCCTTTTAGACATTTGTGTGAATTTTTGTCACAATTCCCTTAAAAAATAATAAATTCCCTTAAAGTGCTCATATTATGCTCATTTTCAGGTTCATAATTGTATTTAGAGGTTATATCAGAATAGGTTTACATGGTTTAATTTTCAAAAAACACCATCTTTTTATTGTACTCCACATTGCTGCAGCTCCTCTTTTCACCCTGTGTGTTGAGCCCTCTGTTTTAGCTACAGAGTGAGACATCTCACTTCTGTTCCATCTTTGTTGGGAGTCGCACATGTGCAGTAACTAAGTAAGGACTACTAGCCAGTCAGAAGCAGAGTATGAGGGCGTTCCACGCTAGCAGCTAGGCGAGCATTATAACGTGTTACAAAGTGACGCACGTTCGTCACAGAAGTAAAGGCTGGACTACAATAGAGCTGTTTGGAGCAGTTTGTGAACAGTGTTTTCTGTTGGAGATGGTAAGTCCCTTTGGGGTGGACTTTGGGCTTTTTCACTTTGTAAACCGATTACATGCACAAAAAGATATATAACACAATAAAGGAAAGGGGAAAAGCCAAAAAGCATAATATGAACACTTTAAGGTGAGATATTGCATTCACAAGAATGTGACGGATGGACGGATGGACGGATGGAAGGACGGATGGACGGATAAACGGCTTAAAAAGGTAGATCAATGAAATGGGCACTCCACTGAATTTACACATGAGGTTGAGTTTACTCGAGTACTGTTAAGCCTTTGAAAACACCTGTATTATGTTTTCTGTGACTCTGTAGGAAGATTTCCACTGTCTGGAAAAATAACCCTGATGACCTCATAGTGATGTCATCAGGGTTGTGATTGAGTCTTTACATTTTCTCACTACAACTGTGTATATATGTCATTTCCGGCTACCTGGATGGGAAACATGTTCAGCCTTAGAAACAAGTTTAAAATATTTCTTTAATGATTCTGGAAATACATTTTTAGAGCAGTGTTAAAGGGTTACATGTAATTTTCAAAGATTGCCTGGTATTTATATTTTTTCAGAGAAACTGAAATGTAAGCATCACTGTACACCACACAAACACGGGCCAGGAGAGTCTGATGGATAGAAATTAAAAGAGTTGCATTATGGGAAATGTAGGATCCAGCACATTAGGAGCTTGACCGACTAAAACTTTACAAAAATAAGGTTTTTGCACACAAAACATACACATACAGTTTGTAAAATGTGATGAAACCATTAGTAGATTAATCAATTAGTTGATTGACAGAAAATTAATTGGCAACTATTTAGTATTTAGTTAGTAATTTTTTATGTAAAACATTTCATTTTCCCATCTTTACAAAATGTGAAAATTAGCTGATTTTCCTTTTATTATTTTTGCAGAAATCGGAAATTGGCAATTTATGCGATGAAAGTGCGGCGTATTTGAAAAAATGCGGCCCCCGCATAAATATGGCTTTGACTTTGGCTGATTATGCATTGAATTATGCGATCGCATAATCGCGTTTTTCTGGAGGGACTGTTTTACAAACTAAATCAATTAATGGAGAAAAAATCTGCAGATAAATCCTTGATGAAAATACTCATTAGTTAATAGTTCTAAATGAGCTCCAGCTCAACCAACCACAACAGTAAATCCAACTTTTACAGTAATGCATGTAATACTTATCTAATGTTACTCCCTGACATCGTGGCCATTCTCAAACTCTGTTCTACTCGCTGAAAATGGCAAGTTAGAAAGAAAATGTGGATGGTGCAACAAGGCAGGCCTGCTTGGTTCTTTCAGGGAATGATTGTAAAAATGTACAAAGAATATGTTTACGGCATTTACTAACTGGGACGTTTTGGGACCGATATGAGCGGATTGCTGTGGACGAAGAGCTAAAGAGGTTTAACCATGTATCCAGCTAATTTAAATAGCTCACGTTACTGTATTGTGTGAACAGTTAACTCCATTTAATATTGTATGTGGAGTTTTCTTTTGCGGGGTGCAAATGTTCCATCAAAACAAGTTCCTTCCCGAGACTATTTAGCAGAGTAATCCCACCTAAAACTGACGAAGTGTTGGTGATTGGTTAAGAAATGCTAACATGGGACATAGCCTATTGTTCTGCATTACTACTTTTACTTTTAATACATATATATTATATTATATAAGTATACTTATATAACTTTACTTAATGCAGTGCCTTAACTTGTGATAGAGTATTTTTAAAGTGTGGTATTAGTAGGCTACTCCTTTTACTGAAGTAAAGGATCTGAATACTTCCTCAACCGTTGCTAAAACCAAGAAACATCTAGGAGTTCCCTGCAAGGAAATCTCATCAGTTGTCTGGTGGTTTAAAGTGCGTCTAAATAAAGCTTCCGTGACATGAAAGCTACAGTAAAAATGAATCATAAAAGAAAACAGAGATGCATGATGTGGAAGTGTTGGATCTTCAGAGTGCAGTGTGGTGTTGCCTCCAGCCCACAGAGGAGTGGGAGCCTCCACAGGCTCGCTCTGATTGGCTGGGACACGGATAACTCCATTTTGGAAAACAGCTGTTTGAAGACACAACCTTTTTCTCGTTGTTTGCAGACGGTACCCTGAGAAAAACACCCAGTTCTTTTAACACACACGCCTCTCTTATCACCGCATTTTTTTTTTTAATCCACACTATCGGTCCAGTTCGGCTTATTTGCTGTTTTCTTTTGTCCGACTGCCAGGAAACTTAACTGGGGGATCCATGGTGTTACGTTTCCATTGTAACAAGTGGATAACAGGAGGCGACCCGACCAAGGTTAGTGGCAATATTACTGAAATATGTGCGACGGGAAAACGGCTTTATGTGTGGATTTATGTGTATAAAATTGTTCCGCCGGGTCGCAGGGAGCTGCACAGTCACGAAGCGAGTATATATATATATATATATTTTTAAAACATGCTTTTCAAAAAGGCATTTTCCCAGCCAGCACAACGACTAACCATAGACAATGCATTATCTTTGCAGAGCCGTTAGTGCCCACTGTAACGTTACACACATTGAATATGTCAGACGGATACAATGAACTCCCCTCGGTGAATTAAGTTATGTTAATCACATTTTTCCCTCGAATGTATGAAGCGTTCAGTTGTATTATGCTAGTGTGTAGTGTGTAGTGTGTGTGTACAGTTTTAAAGGACTGGCATGCACGTCCTTCCCACACATTAGCTGCTGCATTTAGGGGAGCTAATGACTGGGTAGCTTTTCGAAAGCTCTCATCTCCGCTCTCATCAACGGTGCTTTTCTGCTCTGTGAATGCGTCCAGCCAGCAACCAACCAACCAACCCTCCTCCCCTGTAATCACAAATCAACTTGGGCTTCTATTTCCTAACCCGATTTGATAACCGCAGCGATGACAGCGGGGGTTTTCATGCAGTAACGAGAGAGAGAGAGAGAGAGAGAGAGAGAGAGAGAGTGTGTGTCAGTCCTGTTTTTCTGGAGCTGACTTCTTGTGAACCGACGGGGCTGGATGGAGATTCAGCAGCAGGCGGGTTGGGGAGCAGCCTGGGACCCCCCATTTTGCATGAGTGTTGCTGGGCAAGTGCCAGCGTTACTGGGCATGGGCACTGGTGAAGAGAAACACTGGCTGCTTGCCTGCCTGTGGTGCTTTGCTTCCATGTGGACTGGCTGGCTCGCTGTAACCAAAACAGTGCAGGGCTAACATGTAATCTAGAAGACAAGACATAGAAAAGAATATACCAACAATTGTGATTACATTTAAATACCAGTGTTGCAATATAACAAGCGGTTTTATTTCAGACCAGTGTCAGCTGGGTTGTGGCTTGTCTTGACAAGATGGGACTGGGACTGTGATATGTTCTGATTTGGCATTTCATGGCTCAAGGACTACTATTTCACATCATTTTAAAATCCACATTTTAGGAAGGAAAGCAAGCAACTATGTGATGTCTGGGTACAAACATAACATGAAGGAGTAAAACTAGGGTAATATGTAGGGATGCCATTATTGATTATTTAGATTGTTCTGCCGATTTAATTATCCAGTTTAATTGATTGAATTGAATTGATTAAATTAAACCAGAAATGAATTGATGTCGTCTAAGTTTCTAATCTTTCGTCTTAAAAATGCCAATCACAATGTCCTAAAACCCAAGGTGATGATAATAAATGGATTGTTTTTCTCAACACTCCAAAACGTTTATAGATATTCAGCTTACTATCACGTAGACAAAGCAAACTGACAGATCTTCATTATTTAGAAACTGGAACTCCAGAATATTTGGCATTATTTGCTTGAAAAGCAATGGTTTCAATGATCAAAGTAGTAGCAGCAGATTATTTTTGACTAATCATTTCAGCTCGAGTAAGATGCTGCACAATGCATTTCATGTTTGCATATGTTTCCAAACGCTGCAGCTGAAGGCGAATCTGTCCTCCCCATACTTCAAATGGAAACATCATTCCTCGACATAATTTTAACATCAAAGAGCAGATAATAGTTTTTATATCGGTGGAAAACTCGCATGCCGTAGGGGATTAAGCCACTTGATGAATTTAAGATGAAAATCTGCAGTCTGATGTCAGATATGTCTTTTTTTCGTTCAGCTCTCTAACTGCCTCGTCTCCTCTCTTTGTACCAGTTAACCAAACATGGTCTGTTATTCTTCAGTGGTCAAAAAGAGGACCGGCGGGGGGGGGGGTGGCAGAACAGAGAGCACAGCGACACAAGACAAAGAACTGCTACTACAGACACACATGCCCCGTTAACCTTGGGCAGATCCCTGCAGAACCTACCGTGTTTCAATTTACCGATCAAAACAAGTCTGCAACAGGGCTGCATGATATGAGGAAGTATGTGATAACGTTGTTGAATATCGCGATAATATCACCCTTTTCTGATTCTGATAAACAGATATTAAAGTGTACTCAGTTCTGCAAGTACTCTGCTGAAATACAACAAAATGATTGTTGAATTAAAAAAAAAAAAAAAAAATGAAAGGAAATCATTTCTAACACTCTTTTATTAAAGAAATTGAACATTGAATTGAAAGTAAAAGGCATCACAAAAAAAAAAGAGTGTCAGTTTTCTGCTGATATTCTCTTTTTAACTAACACAAAAATACTCTTGAGTGTCTTTTGCGATGTGCCGCAGCCTTTCGCGATGTTTTTATTGCGCCAGTTGATATAAAAAAAACGATGTATTGGCCCTAGTCTGCGTGGAAAGAAAAGACTGTTCATGCGCTGCATGTTTTGGTTATTATGAAGGCTGGTCCCCGGAGGCCTTTGTGCTTTGTGTCGTCTTATCTGTGACTGCGGTTATTCCGAGAGCTTCTAGGCTAAATCATGAGTTATCAGATCCTACTTGTGCTGTTATCTGCAGTGCTGTATGACCAACACTCTCACCAACACTGCTCTCTTCCTGCAACTCCTTCAGTAAATGGAAGTCATATCTGCTCCTGCTGAGGGCTGCCAACAATAACATGATTACTCTGAGAATATTCGGACCCCTTTAGCTTCCTGGTGCTGAGAGCCTGCATTAAGTATACACAGCGGGGGTGGAACGGTCGGTTACTGTGTGGTTGTTTTACCATAAGTGGTCATCAGGTCTTTTTTGTCCTGCCAGACAGCTTTCTTTTCTGTAGGGCTGCAACTAACGATTATTTTCATTGTCGTCAATAAATCTGTTGATTATTTTCTAGATTAATCGATTAGTTGTTTGGTCTTTAAAATGTCAGAAAATGGTAAAAAAACACATAAAAACATGAAAGGAAATCATTTCTAACACTCTTTTATTAAAGAAATTGAACATTGAATTGAAAGTAAAAGGCATCACAAAAAAAAGAGTGTCAGTTTTCTGCTGATATTCTCTTTTTAACTAACACAAAAATACTCTTGAGTGTCTTTTGCGATGTGCCGCAGCCTTTCGCGATGTTTTTATTGCGCCAGTTGATATAAAAAAACGATGTATTGTGCGGCCCTAGTCTGCGTGGAAAGAAAAGACTGTTCATGCGCTGCATGTTTTGGTTATTATGAAGGCTGGTCCCCGGAGGCCTTTGTGCTTTGTGTCGTCTTATCTGTGACTGCGGTTATTCCGAGAGCTTCTAGGCTAAATCATGAGTTATCAGATCCTACTTGTGCTGTTATCTGCAGTGCTGTATGACCAACACTCTCACCAACACTGCTCTCTTCCTGCAACTCCTTCAGTAAATGGAAGTCATATCTGCTCCTGCTGAGGGCTGCCAACAATAACATGATTACTCTGAGAATATTCGGACCCCTTTAGCTTCCTGGTGCTGAGAGCCTGCATTAAGTATACACAGCGGGGGGTGGAACGGTCGGTTACTGTGTGGTTGTTTTACCATAAGTGGTCATCAGGTCTTTTTGTCCTGCCAGACAGCTTTCTTTTCTGTAGGGCTGCAACTAACGATTATTTTCATTGTCGTCAATAAATCTGTTGATTATTTTCTAGATTAATCGATTAGTTGTTTGGTCTTTAAAATGTCAGAAAATGGTAAAAAACACATAAAAACATGAAATAATAAATAGATAAGAACATAAATACACATGTACACTATACTATACTAAAAAAAAAATATATGGGCTGTGACATGGGCAGGGATGGCAGATGACCTATAGTTTGTTGAGAAACCCAACAGCTGATGGTACAAATGATCTCAGGTATCTGTTAGACCTGGCACGTTTTCGGGAGGTATACCTCCTTCTTGATGGTAGGAGGCAAAACTCAGTGTAGTGGGTGAGTGATGTTAGCCAAAATAGCCATTGCCCTCTGTGTGGCTCTGGCCTCATACACAATACCAATGCTGTTGAGGTCAGTGCTAATTATTGTCCGACATAGATATTCAGTTTACTGTCACAGAGTAGTGAAGAAACTAGAATATTCACATTTAACAAGCTGGAATCAAAGAATTTTTATCTTTTAAAAATGACTCAACTCATTAATTTAATAGTTGGCAACTAATTGTTTAGTTGATTAATCTTTGTAGCTCTATTTCTTCTGTACTCCACTTTTAGTTCTGCTGAAAGTTAAGAGCTTTCATCAATATATTAGTAGATAATTGTATTCCTAGTTTGAGAACACTGTCCTTTTTAATGGGAATCTGAGGCAGCTGGATTCAAAGCTTTTCTGCAGTACGGACGGGACAAAACATGCTTAAGATAAAAATAGCAATCTATTCTCAGAATTGGTTCAAGTGCCTTCTAGATATCTCTGAGATTATGTCCGCAATCGGCCGCCTGCCCAGAGACCTTTTGATGACGGGGATCAGAAAACAACAGTCCTGTAGTCTGTAACAGTGAAGCAGGCTTTTGGTACCATGTGAACACGCTGCTCAGGGTCTATTTTTGGATGCCTCCCTCTGTATAATCATTGGTTTAATGTGTACATATTTTGTGGACAGGGATTTGTCCATTCAACTGTGTTGACCTCCAACTGTATTCTATGCCTTGTGTACAGAGGACTTAAGCTCCTCTGTTTTTACCTCCCTGACTTCCCCATGAGGTGAAAATGAGTGCCGTCAGAACACCCCGGCCTTCAGTGTGTCATGTACCAGACAGAAAAGGCTTTCTGAAACACAAAGAGACTGTGAGAGACAGTGTTGTAGTACTCGAGAACGGTCTTGGTCTCAAGACTACTTTTTCAACGTCTCATCTCGGAATCAACTGCATTTTTATTCGGCCTTGTCTCGGGCCTCCGATAAAGAGGCATATCACTAAATTGCCTGTGCATTGTCTGATTTATAACGTCATTACTGTGATTGGATGTAAAAACTTCCTGCTTCAAACGCAACCAATAACGTGACTCATTTCTAATTTTAAAATTAGTTACTGTTGACTCCCTCTCCCCGTCCCCCTTAACACGCACGGGAGAAGCTCTGGCTGTCTGGGAGATGTCAGCCAAATCGTCGGTAATAAAATCTGGCTACCTTAACCATAAGGAGTTTATTAGCAAAACAACATCTAAAAGAAAACGCACAGCAGTGTTTCAATTCTGTCAGCAATGTAATGCTGACTGAGACGGCTGAGACCACCTCAAATGTTATTAAGATCAAGCCTATGGTTAGCACCTGCCTTGGTCTTGGTCTTGACTCAGTCTCGCCCCTTCAAAGCCTTGGTCTTGACTTGGTCTTGTCCTGCCATGGTCTTGATTTGGTCTCGCCCCCACCAAGCCATAGTCTTGACTCGGTCTCGCCCTGCCTTGGTCTTGGTCTTGACTTGGTCTCAACCACTCAAAGTCTTGGTCTTGACTCAGTTGCCCTGTTTTGGTCTTGACTCGGTCTCGCCACCCCAAAGTCTTGGTCTTGTCTCGGTACACTCTTGTCTCGGTGATGACTTGGTCTCGGTTTAGATGATCTTGACTACAACACTGGATAGATACTCAGGTTATGCTAATGAAATGGTTATTTCCTCTGTAACTTCTTATTTTGTGTAGCCAAAGGTCTATTTCTAGTTTTTATTTTCTTGATCCATTCACATTCCTGGGGTCAGATCTATAAACCACATGTACGCACAAAAACCAGGCATACATCGTTTCCCACAAATTTAAAGAAGACCAGTTGGATGTTATGACAAGATGAAATATGAGGGCGTTTAGGTTGTTAGCAAGTCTCACTCATTGGCTCATATTTTTGCAGTCTACACAGTGATGTGTGTAGTTGTTGCAGAGTATCAACGAAAGGGGCATATGAACTTCATTTGTGTGCAGTTTTGTCAGTCTTTTTCTGGAGGCATCAATTGTATTGTCCTGTTTTAAGGCTCCTTTCATTTTATCCTTTTGTTGTGAAGCACTTTGTTAACACTGTTTGGATAACGGCGCTATAAAGTAAATTGAAATTGATTCTCTCTCTGACGTTTAATGATGAGGATTGAGACATCACAGCCTATGATGGTACATTTAGCCTAATGAAATAATGACACAGGCGCTATAAATAGCCACAGTCATGGCTATTGGTCGTGTGTAATGATAGCTGACAGGTCTAATGGAGTGGTGGTGCAGGATGAAGTATTGATATGAAAACGGATGATGAAGGGCATGACTACTCCTATTTATGGCTGGAGTTGTGCCCTAACCCATGCATCATTTAATATTGTATGTGGCGGTTTCTTTTGCGGGCTGCGAATGTTCCACCAAAACAAGTTCCTTCCCGAGACTATTTAGCAGAGGCACCGTCATTGCATCCGGAGATAAGCGCCGTCCAAGACGATTGGTGTTTTCTCCTATCCCAGAATGCATCTGTGGTGTAGCCAGAAGTTACTCCACAGCGCTGTGGAGATGGGGCTTACTAAGAGTAAGTGGCTACAGAAAATAGATGGATATTACATATCCATTAGTCAATCTTTTATTGTTTTTACATTTACAAGACCCAAATCTATTTCCTCTTCCTGATGAACGACAGTTTGGTGAGGTTGCTCTTCAAATTAGCAACACATCCGTTTTTCAGCGTTAAGCCAGTTGATTTAATGGAGCAAAGCCGAGTTACATTTCACAGATAGGGTCGAGGTGTTGAATAAACGCTGGTTATCTGGCGAGAATTTTTAATCAAGCCTTGTTATGTAAATGCAATCTCATCCATGTGAATCGGTATGGAAGTAAAATAGACCTGTTTTAGTCCCCTTTTGGTCTCGCAAGTCACTGGAAGATGATTTGATGAGAATCTCTCTGAAACGGAGCTGTGATGATTTTGGGTGGCGTGGCCCATTTCAAATTCCATGTGAAGTGATGAGACAGAAAAATGCTGCAGGGTAAAAGGAAACGACGTGACCTTCACTTTTTGATGCGGAGTCGTAAGCTCGTGATCGGCTTAATGCTGTGATTTCATCCACTTTGGGAATTCTCAGGCTCGGTTTGCTTTGAAATATTTTGATTGTTTTTTTGAGAAGGTTTTCATCCAAGTCCCAGAGGAGGAGAAACACTGAGCGATGTCGCCCACAGGAAGTAGACGGCAAATTATTGTCATTAAAATCCACTTGACCCTTTCCGTTGCTAGAGGAAAACCTAATTCATCAAATATGTTAGTTACACTTAATTAGACAAATTGGTATTGTTAAATGGCCTGTCAGGAAACACTACATGATGACTGACTGGTCAACGGAAGGCTTTAAAGACGGGGCTTTCGTTTACGTTTTTAGAGGTACTATTCTTACGGTATTTGTTTTCCTTCTCTGTTATTTACTACATTTCAGAAGGCATCATTGTATTCCACATTTTAAGTAACATTTACACCAAAGATTTCCCCTCTAAACCTCTCAGATTCATTTAGATAACATTTGAGGCCAAAATAGATGAAATGAACCAATATTTCACGAAAAGCGAAGATTAGTGAAAAGTCAAAAAAATAATACAAATTCGTGCAGCAGAACTTCATCTCATAGTCTCGCTTTGCCAGACCTTCCTCCACAGCGCTGCGGAGGAAGGTCTGGCAAGTCCACACAGCATTCTGGGATTGGAGAAAAACGTGCTCTGGTTTATTGGCATTTCTGTAAACCAATCACAATTTTTGGGCGGCGATAAGCAAAATAGCCTCGGGAAAGAACTTTTTTTGGTGGAACGTGTACGTTCAAAAGTTGTTTTAGTCTGACAACAGAAAACTCAGATTGGACAGATAGTCTAGCTAGCTGTCTGGATTTACCCTGCAGAGATCTGAGGAGCAGTTAACCATAGTCCTCAGAAATCCACCGGAGTTTAGAACGGCAACACAAAGACAGAGGAAGGTGACGGACATCAGATTTATCTTTGGAGGGGGCCCAACCCCAAGGTCGGGAACTACTGGATTCATTCACCTAACTGTACGTAACGTAGAGCTGCAACAAGTAATTCATTAACTAGTTGATAGACAGAAATCTGCAAGTATTTTGTCAATTGATTATTTCTTTCCAAGCAAAAGTAACAAACATTCACTGTTTAAAGACATCATCTTGGACTGTCTGCATTTCTATAATACTAGTTTCTGTGTTCTATACGCCAAACAGTGGATTGTTTTGAATGCTGCTTATGCATCGATGCATTAGTATTTACCGTCTAATGTAGTAGATAATAACTGAATGGCCATTTTTCTTCAGAACGAGTACTTTTACTTTAGGTACATTTTGCTGCTTCTGTACTTAACATATAGTAGGCTTCCCAGCTTCGTCCGAGTCTCCTGAAGTTGCCGTGCAGGCGCACTGCGTAGCCTACTCTGGTGCGTTTCTTGAAGTTGGAATCATGGCGGATGGAGGAGATGACAGAGCTCAGGACATTTTATGTTAAAAGTTTAGGTTTTGCCTATATTTCTGTAATATAATAAACACTGTTACACTTTTTGAAACTATTTCAGCTTGTGTAGGCCTATCGGTGCTTTCTGAACATATTGAACACACTTTTAAAAATACCGCGATAATACCGAAAACCGTGATAATTTTGGTCACTATAAAGGTGAGGTTACATTTTCATACCGTTACATCCCTAATAGTAGGGTTTTAAATGAAGTAGCTTTTAGTTGTAACAGAGTATTTTTACATTGTTGTATTGGTACTTTTACTTGAGTAAAGGACCGGACTACTTCCTGGACTGCAGTGGTGTTACAGTAGGTTCGGTGTACATTAGAATAACTGAAGGCGTTTGTCCTGTACACACCAACATGAATGATGGTCTCCCTATCTAGGTCTGGAGGAAAGTGCGACGTTTGCCTCTGGGTTACATTTGTGCCTTTTTATCACCGTCGACTCAGCAAATCGAATCACGTGACGCCCACATCCTCCGAGACTTGTGGGAGAAAAGTGTGACGATGCAGCTGCGTGGATTTACTCGGCAAACCTCCGACTCACCGTGTGGTCGTCATCGGCGCAGGTGAGAGGAGAGACTTCAGGTTGTTTCAGGGGCAGCGTAAAGAGCAGCTGTGGTTAGATATGTCAGATTTTCCGTTTTTTATATTTGCAAATTATTATATAGTGAGTTTACAAATCTTATTTTTGTATTTGTGGAATGCGTTTTATATTTACAGATTACACACAAAGTGTCAATCTGTCCACACAAACTTAATGAGCCATATCTCATCCCATATTGGAGTGATGAAATCTTGCTTTGTAAGTCAGCATCCTTTGGCTGAATGCGCGTTCTGTTGGCGGCTGTTTTCATTAGAGTGGATGGACAGGGGAGTTGATACCCTGGAAGTCCAGAGCTCTCGCGAGATCACAATTTGAATTAGCTCAGCGAGTCACTCTGGCATTCAGTAATGATGCTCATTAACTATGCGCTTGGAGCCGAGCTGCACCAATCACATCGGTGTATAGGCGGGCCAGAGGCGATTTACAGATGTCATTAGTAAACATTGCAAGATGGCTAAGGATGAGCACCAGTTGTTTGAAATGGCTTTGGCCGCTACAATGAACGAGTTAGACTTGGCTTTTTATCTAAAAGAGGAGCAGAAGACGGCGCTTCAATCGGTTTTTGCAAGAAGGACGTTTTTGCTGTTTTGCCGACTGGATACGGCAAGAGTTTAATCTACCAGTTAGCTCCGCTGGTAGCTAAGCGTACGGGGCTGTGGATACATCACCCCGTGTATTGTTGTGATTGGTCGTAGTGTTGCGTGCAGTGATATTTTCAAATGCATGCTTGGTGCCGCCCCTCGAGTTGGGCCGTTTTCACTACTCAAGCCAGACCCCCTTAGTCTTTCAGATTTGTTGAGGGAGTTGTGGGTGAAATCCCTCTACCAGGTGGTGCAGAGGTACGTAGCCGGCAATCAAATCATATATTCTGTTACCAGTATGCCACATGGTCGTGCGCTGCAGCTTAGCCGAGGAGGATGTATTATGTTTCTCAACTCTCTTCTTCTTTTTTTTTTTTTTTTTTTTCTTTTTTTAAAAGTAGTAAAAACACTGGAGCCAGTGAGGGATATTTCCTTATTTAGAAAGCACAATAAACATGCATGCATTCCTTCCTTCTTTCGCTCATCCTCCCTCTTTTTCCTTTTCGTTATCATGCTATCTCTCTCTTTTTCCTGATCCCTCAACTAGGGATGTCAGGATACCAAAAACCTAGCAGTCTGTACCGATACCACCAACACTTTAAACATTAATTCCTTTTATGTAAACATTTGAACATTTATAAAAAAAAAAAAAACACAATAGAGGTAACTACGGATATCACAATACCAGAAATATAAGGTAAAAAAAAAAAATCCCATGTCCTCCTCTTATAATGTGTGTTTTAGGATAAGAAGGTTAACACTTGGGGGAGAGGGTTAGGACAGTGGCGGGTCACTGTTTGGTGTGGGTGGATGGGTTTGAGCGGAGGGGCCAAGTAGAGCGTGATTTACATGTAATCTGGAGAAAATGTCAGTCTTCTGGACCCACAGCCCGCTGTGCGCGTGCATGGCTGCGTGCGTGTGTGCTCGTGTGTGTGCGTAGAGAGCCTCGGAAAAGATGGGGCATAAGCAACACAGGCAAACAAAGCACCTGCTTCCTGCCAAGGTCTTGTGTTGTTAAATGTGTGCACAGAAATAGAAGCGGGCAACGTTGCAATAGAATTAGAATAGATGGATAGAATGGACAGTGGGGGAAAAATCACGGACCAGCACATCACATCAGCCTCTAGAAGTGACACTCGAGGACTTATGAATGAATCCAGCTACTGTAACTGTTTAACTGTGTATCTGTTTAATTTATTGCTAAGACTTATACAAATTAGCACATTTGATCACACGTTACA
Source organism: Sander vitreus (assembly GCF_031162955.1). Taxonomy (NCBI): domain Eukaryota; kingdom Metazoa; phylum Chordata; class Actinopteri; order Perciformes; family Percidae; genus Sander; species Sander vitreus. The sequence goes on along the minus strand of NC_135861.1, from coordinate 29,078,371 downwards.
AATTGATTTTACATGTAAAGCTGCAACTAACAATTCTTTTTTTATTTTTTTTTATTATTATTTTTGGGCTTTTCCGCCTTGATTCGATAGGACAGCTAAGTGAGAAAAGGGAGAGGGGGAGAGAGAGAGAGGGGGAAGACATGCAGGAAATCGTCACAGGTCGGACTCGAACCCTGGACCTCTGCGTGGAGGCGTAAGCCTCTCAGTATATGTGCGCCTGCTCTACCCACTGATCCAACCCGGCCACGCAACTAACACACCTTTTCATCATTGATTCATCTACAGATCATTTTCTAGAAAGACGTGTTTGACATGTTTGTCATAATTTCATAGAGTGCAACATAACATTGTTGAATGACTCATTTTTGTTCCACCAACAGTTGATATATTAAACAAATATAAAATGTAGCACATTTTTCACATTTGAAGGAGCTCAAACTAGATAATACCATATTTGGCATTTTTGCTTAAAAACTGACCTGATTATGAAAATTGTCTGCTCTAATTGAAATGATTTAAAGCACAATGTAAACGTCATGGAATAAACAGGAACAGACCAAATATATACAACTTTCAGAACGTGTGTCTGAAAAAGTGCATTTTATGTGTCTTTTCAGCTCCCTCAGTACTTTTCCAGACAGCACAGGCACCCACATCTAAATATTTTCAACTTACCTTTCAACGTAGCATTTAAAAAAAAATAAATAAAAAAAGTCCTCCTTTTTAGAGCTGCTTTTAAGAGAATAACTGTTCAGAAATGTTTGTCTCAAGGAACATTAATCTCTTTTACTTGTTTTTATCGTGAGAAAATGAAAATGTTACACGAGCAGTGGTGGAAGAAGTACTCAGATCTTTTAGTAAAGTAGCAATACTACAGCGTAGAAGTAGTTGCAAGTAAAAGTCCTAAGGTACTTGAGTCTTTTCTTTTCAGGCCACTTTCTACTTCTACTCTGCAAAATTTCAGAGAGAAATATTGTACTTTTTACTCCACTACATTCATCTGACAGCTTTAGTTACTGGTTACTTCACAAATGAAGACTTTTGTCCACAAAACACATGGTTTAAAAAAATACAATGTTTTATTCTCAATGAAACTACCCAACAATATATAGGCCTCACTTGTTGAATGACGAATAGATTACCAATTGATTGTATTTTTTTTGCGCTTAACTTTTTAATTCCATAAGCAATCATATATGAATAAACAAACATGGTACACAGATCACATAATACATTTTAGGATTCATATCAACCTATCTTGTTCAGATTCTATAGTCCTGGAGGTATCACAGACATAGACCCCCATTTAATCACATTATAACCAAATCTAGTCACCCATGTGTGTAACCAGACACCGGCTCATATGCCCGTTGGGAAACGAGATCAAAGAAGACAAGGACAGTTTGTAGACTGAATCATCACTTTACATGCACATATACACCACCAGTCACATCTGTATACCTAGACTACACCTGTGTAACTCCTCCCCTCCGATTACGGAGAAGCCGTCAGTCGGTGTAATATTATCGGTGTCCACTTTAATGTTGAAAACGTCAGTCCGTAGCTGAAGTTTCTATTTTAAATCTGACTCTGCAAAGTAACTTTAAGTTGTCAGATAAAATGTAGTGAAGTCAAGAGTACAATATTTGCCTCTGAATTGGAAATACTCAAGCAAAGTATCTCAAAATGTTCTTGGTTACTTTCCACCACTGCGTGCGAGTGCTATCTGTGTTCGTTTTTCTTGTGCGGTCGTGATAAAATCCGTTTTCTCTCGACACACATTTGTGTTTGAGACACTTCCTGTGACGAGCCTCGAGAAAGATGAGACTGTAAAGGAACAGTTGTGACGCCATATGGAGATTGAGATGTGCAAAGGTTTTTTTTTTGGTTTTTTTTAGGGGGGGTTTGTAATCCCGATCTCATTTCAGAGTCCAGTCGAAGCACCTGCTCCTGACTCAGCTGTGAATCATGGGTGGTTGATAAGACTCAGTCACACCACACCCTATCCGCCCCCCCCTCCAACACACACTGACACACACACAAACCAGGGGATTCCCTGTAGCTGGAGGCTGGGCATGCTGCTCTGGTAGTCTCATATGTCTGGCAGTCTGGCCACTCGTCTGTGCTGCGTTGTGAAAGCTTCGATCGATCACAGCTTGTTTGCAGTTTTTGAGGCAACGGGGGCACTCGCACACACGGGACACAGTTTTTGTACGTCTACTGTAACCCCTCTGGTAATGTAACCTTCACTTACCTCCAAACACGGTTACTTTTGCTGTGCTTCTGTGTTGTGTGAAGCGACATTATGATGCTCTCTCGCTGGTATTAATTGACCCAGCTGTTGCTAAGCTCGCTATGCTGAGAAAAGGAACACGGTCTGTGGTAAAAATTATTGTTTGTCTCTTCATTGTTTATCATGCCCTTCCGTCATCTGTTAAACAGATTAGATGCTTTAGTAGATTAACAAAATCTGGCGTTTTGGGTTGCTAGTTCGTGCTCAGTCAGTGTCTCTGAGAGGAGAGGCGCTGTCTGCTTTAAGCAGAACATATTTACGGCTGGATGATTATGAAACATTTGAGTTATTCTTCAAGAAAGGAAGGTTTTTTGTAGCAGATTGTATTTGGGAGAGTAGACGGAATACTTTGTATTTGTACTTTGTTTTCAGAACGAGCTGTAAAATAACCTATGATTTTGTGAAATGTTTAAACACTGCAACTGAAATTGTGGTCTTATAAACCCCTGAGGGTTAAGCACTTTGTGCGCATAAGACGGAAATAAAGAATCAATCAATCAATCAATCAATCGTATACAGTATATCCAGGGTTTCCCCCAGTGTATTGCAAGAATGGTGGCCCACCGTTGCCCCCCACCAGGCCTAAACCACTGGGAATTATTTTTTAATGTATTTTAAGACGGGTACAGTTGCCAAAGTCCAAAGCTAGCTTTTAGCACTGACTTAATATAGGGCCCTATGGAATCTGTCTTATAGCTTTTTTAAATTCTCAATTTCGCGATTCCATCCATGATTCTGTTATCACAGAAACTATTGGGCTCTACGTTATGCTGCCTGACTGGCCCCACCCGGGCCCTCGCCGAAAAAAAGACACTTGCCACTGGGCTAAACAACATTCTGGGGGAAACCCTGATATTTACTCTATATGCATATGTCTAGTGCTGCCACTAACGATTAATCTTTCGACTAATTTTTCAATTAGTCGACTAATCTTAACGACTAATTTAAAAAAGTGCAAAAATTTCCATTTTATTTTGAACTCAACTGAAGGGCCAAAACATAAAAAGTCACTTGTGCCATAAACAATATAAATAACTTAAATGTTACCAAATAAAAAAATGACATAAATGCAGATATAAATGTAATTTAAAAAAGATTATAAATAATTATCGATTTTCAAATATTGCACCTGTCAATACAGAACAAAATATTCTGTAGCCTATTTTGCCGTCAATACTGCCGACATTGTCTTTGCTGTGATCAAATCAGTATATAGTTATGTTTAACATGACGTATACTACTGCTTGAGTGCAGTAAATCAAGAAACATCCATGTGTACAGACAAGGCTAGCAGCAGCGTCAGACACCTTTCTGGTGTGTAAAGACAAAAATCCACGCAGCTGACACACAACAGAAACACCACGCTCACACCACGCACGCAGTGTGTAGCTGCTCGCGTTTACACTTGCGTGCATGGCGGGGTTTAAAACATTACTGCAAAAGTCTAAGTAGCCTGTTTAACATCCAAAGACAGTCATTGTACTTGTCAAGAGTTAATAAACAGTTGTAGTAAACTTGCTCGCCGTTTCATTAATAATCATATACTTACGTTCAGAGGCGGAGTCGGGACTTTTCCCGGTGGGCCGGTAGTGTTTTTCGAGGCCACGAGGGCCGGTCTAATAGTAGTTATACATTGCAAGTTCACATCCGGCGGCATGGTGTGCCGCAGCCTCTGCTCAACTCGTACGGCCTCCACCATTTTTCAAATCAAAGCAGTGAAGGCGGGGTGGAGGGGGAAGAAAAAGGAGAACAGATTAACCAGCAGGTCGCGCACAGTGCACAGACTGGTGTGGAGGTGAATTACAGCGAGCCGTTTGAGTCGGGAGACCAAAAATAAATAGGCAGTCAATAGTAAAACGACGTTGACTAAAAAAAATTGCCGTCGACATATTTTAATGGTCCATTACGTCGACTAACTGCGGCAGCACTACATATGTCATATGAATGTTTCCAGCATTAGTCAGCATTACTTTTCAGCTGTGGTGACCACTTTGGGTCGTGTTAACTGGAAGCTATGAAGGATTTCCTGTGCAGAGGCTGGTCTGACGAATGTAACGTGGTCATCTGGGTGGAATCACTTGTTGACAAAGTTATTTTTTGCTTTCTTTGCTGAGAGTTAGATTAGAAGAAGGTGGATACCGCTCCTCACATCTTTCTCTTCAACATGAAGAGCCTTGTCGTCACTGTGAGGTGTCCAAGCAACCAGCCAGCATTCAACAAAGTCATTGCACCCGACCAAGAAATAGTCCAGCAGCAGCATAACAAGAAGTAACCGAGCTCAGCTGCAGACTGACAGTGCTGAAACCGGCTAGTTGAGCAACATCCTGACTCTGCCTTCAGGGTTAGGCTTTAGAAACTTTCCAATGGAAGGTGGCACATTTTTAAAATGAGTAATGTGTTAAGACTCACATTTAAGTCTCTGGATCTTGGCAATAATAAACTGTACATTATTAAAGGTGCCCTGCCACACGTATTTCATTACTTTTGTGGTAATGTCTGAAGTTCTACCATGGAGTCTGTAACATTTTTTTGTGGAAAAAATGCCTTGGTGACCTTGTTTCAAGCCATTCTAGCGTGGTATAGGAAGACTCAGCTCGATTTGTGCCAGTTCTCATTAATATTCAACGAGCTAAGCTGCTTGACTCTGATTGGCTAACAGCTAGCCAATGAGAGCCTGGCTATCAGCATCCCTTACCCAGCGCAACTGGGTGAGCTAATGAATAGTAATGAGCTCAGGCACCACCACGTCAGACTGACCAGCTTTTATAATTGTCCTGATTTCTCCGCTTATTTATTTTCAGTGGCTAGAGCTGACAGAGGAGGTAGCGGTTCATTTTCACATTCACGACATAACACAAACACATATGGACCTAACGTATTTCAAAAAATACAAGGAAAAACGGCTACGTTGTTGTAGTGTGATAAATGAATGCCAAATAAACAACTTTAAATACTCTAATAAATATCAAAAATAGCTACTATTTCTAACTCCAAATATAGCTTACAGCCATGGACTCGGGACACATGGAAAATGCTCCCACTGTGTTGTTTGTAGTCGTTTTGCACCTCTTTGTGGTCGTTTTCTCTCTTTCTTTTGTTTTCTAGTCATTTTTACAATTCTTTGAGGTCATTTTGCATATTTTTGTGGCAGTTTTCTTCTCTTTGTGGTCACTGTGTGTCTCTTTGTGGTTATTTTGCTTCTCTTTGTGGTCTTTTGATTGACTGGCCCTTTATCTGGTAGGCCTGTTCAGTAATCTTGTTAGTTTGCTGAGTGCACTATGTCACATTATATGCTCAGTTTAACACTGCAAAATGCATTACAGCCACACATGCCCTTTCTTAGTAGCATTTCAATAAGTCACAACATAACACATTCATTTGGAGAACATAGAGAGCACTGGTAAGCCTACACTACTGGATATATGATGAAGTGGTTTTGACCCTGTCACACCAGCACATAACGCTCCTGAAAACCCCAACGTTCCACTATCCTTTTCATACAGATTAAAGGAACAAGTGTCAGTTAGTGAGCTTTAAAGTAGCCGTTTGGTGGATTTTGTTAACTTTGGACAGGGCCAGGCTAGCAGTTTTCCCCCTGCTTCCAGTCTCTATACTAAGCTAACCATATTCTGGCTGTAGCCAGTTGAACAGACATATATATCAGAGTGGTATTAATCTTCTCATCTTACTCTCTGCAGGAAGACGCGTACAACTATTTCCTCAATGTCGAACAATTTCTTTAACTCATGTTATAGTGATTGTTCTGCTTGAATGTGTATCCTGTACAGAATAACTACCACACATCTAAGAAATGAAAGGGTAGTTATTCCTGCAGGTTATTCAGTATCACACTGCAGCACTATTAAATAGGGCTGGGTATCGCCACTGATTTCCCGAGGTTTCTATTTGATTCCATTTCCGATTCTATGTCGATTTGGGATATTTCAGTTGCAAAACATATTTTGCTTGGATATGAAAGAGATTCTACAGTTGTACAGGGTTCCCTCTAACCTGCTGCATTATTAAAAGTATCAGTGTTTACATTAAAGCGTAACTCTCGCCAAAATGCAACCCAGGGTCTTTTTGTGAATGGACCCGAGTCAAACTTTTGTTTAAAAGCATATTCAGGACGGAAGCGTCACTTTTAAGATGTACCGTATTTTTGTTTTTCGGTCAAATGGCCTTTTGAATGGGAGTGCTAGGGGCACTTTTATGCTAGCCTCAAAATAGCTATTTTTAAAACACTAAGAAGGCTCGACACAACATGAGACTTTGCTCCAAGTATGACCAGGGGCTCTACACATGAACTCCAGCATTGAGAACATTGTTTGTGTACCCAGAGTTTACTAAAAAGAGAGGTTTTGAACAACTCACCATAGCTCTTGTTGTTTCCGGCTGCTACCACCTCGGCAGTCAAAACAAGTCGATATCAAAACAAGTAGCCACAGATTTAGTATATCCCTTGTGCACCGGTGTAGTTAAGGTGTAGAGCCCCTGGTCATACTTGGAGCAAAGTCTCATGTTGTGTCGAGCCTTCTTAGTGTTTTAAAAATTGCTATTTTGAGGCTAGCATAAAAGTGCCCCTAGCACTCCCATTCAAAAGGCCATTTGACCAAAAAACAAAAATACGGTACATCTTAAAAGTGGCGCTTCCGTCCTGAATATGCTTTTAAACGAAAGTTTGACTCAGGTACATTCACAAAAAGACCCTAGGTTGGATTTTGGCGAGAGTTACGCTTTAAGGAGTGACCCCGAAGTAGTTACATTAATGTAGTTTTTATTTAACATGAACACACTACAGCAGTCTACACAGTAAAGTGCAGCTCTACAGACTCTACAGTCAGTGAGTATTGAGTGACATTTCATTCCGATATCTTGAGGTCAGAGATCATTTTAAATTGGCCATGCCACTTTTTTCCTCGCCAAAATGTAGCCTAATGTAGCCTAATGTAGCGTTTTTAACTCTCTTCACAACAAGCTAGCATGACAAAGTTGGTACCAATGGATTCCTCAGGTCTTCTAGTTTCATATGACACAGGGTTAGGGTTGGACGGCAGTCAAATCTGGATTTTATCAAGTCATATTGGATCATTCAAATGAAAATCTATTTGAATCGGAAAGTCGATTTAAAAACAAAAAACAAAAAAAAAAACCCATCCGTACTATTAAAACAGTTATGACCAATATTGTTGACGATTAACATCTACTTAGCTCTTGGCTAATATGTTGCATTATCTATCAACATAAATCCATTTAGAAAACAAATATTGCAGCATACAATTGATCAGGAAAATGTCTTGCATATATGGTACGCCCTGCCTTTCATTTCTCACTGTCCTTTCAGTGGATACTTCTGCATCTTCCACTCTTCTTTCTGCTTTTACCAAGGGTCCCATCCTCTGTATTACCGCTCGCTATCTGTATTCCTCCACTAGGTCTTATTATTCACAGACACAACAAGTCATTGTGTGCACAACAACACAGCTATATGAAGTCAGAAAAGCCTGAAATCCCTCTCACACAGTGGTGGGACGTCCCACAGTTTTCTCCCATTAAACATCAATAACTGTATGTTCTTTCTTTGTTGGCTGTTTAAAACTCAGTTTTCTTCAGTCTCTTACATAATAATTAGCCGTCTGTTAAACATGTGGAAGTTTATTCTAATCACTGTTTTGATTATCAAATTAAGAGTTAAACAGAGCTATTTTCTCAAACAAAAAATGTTATATGCAATGTCTGCAATAAGTGCAGAACTCAACAGCACAACAGCTATTAACTAAATCCTGGGTGTGACCATGTTAGCCTTGCTTTAGCATTCTTTCACTGTTTAACAGCAGCGCACCTGCCACATTGGTCACGCTAACCTGGAGAACAAAGTCAAAAAGAGCTTCTGTACATAGGCACCTAGTCTCACATTGCCAGACGTTCCACAGCGCTGCTTCTTCAATGTGAGCATTTGCTGATTTGATATGTTGTTTTCTTTGTAACTTAATGTGTTTGAGGTTTTGACATTTGACGAGACTTCACCTCAGGCTTTGGGAAATGGTTTGTCCCCTCTTCTCTGACATTTTACAAACTAAACAAGTTGATTAATGGAGAAAATAAGCCACAGATAATAATCTATTCAACATGCAAGCAGTCAAAATTGTTTTAATGGTGGAACTCTTTTATTTTTTTTTGGGAGCCAAGCCATTCATATGTATTTAGTCCTCCATCACTGATCTCTCATGAGACACCACTGCTGGGAATTGATCTTTGAAGTGCTCCGACTTGTAAAGTGGGGAAACACAACTCACACTGCCCATGCCTGCCGAGATCATCTGTCCAGGCCAGATTGATTTTTGATTTAGCTGTAGCTTTCTGAAGGAGCAGCCTTTGCCCGGCCGGGCCTTTTGTTTTATTCATTAGTTCAGGCAAGACTTTTCCACACAGCAGCTGACGCTAATAGCCTTCGTCAGGCTTCTTATCTCTTGTTCCCCGGCTGATTCATAATGCCTTCAGGCGCAAGAGCTCAGTGCGCTCATTTAGGATGGCAATTATGTGAGAGTGGCAGTGATCATTCTCAGAATCTCGGCTCAGTGAGAAGGAGATAGAAGATTGCGAGTGAGTATCCAGTGTTATCAGTGATAATTCTGCATGTCTGACAGAGAAGATGGAGACTTCTGCTGCGACTAAATAGTAAGCGTGAAACTCAAAGTCCCAGCGAGAGCGAGGTGGTGGAAACCACTAAATTTATGTGTGCTCGTGTCCTCAGCAGGGAAAGTTTTCACAGTGTCGGGTGTAAATGGCTGTCGAACTGAAGAGCAAAAGCTAGCTGTTTGGCAAGTTGCTATTAGAGCTGGGCGATATGGAGAAAATCAAATATCACGATATTGTTGACCAAATACCATTATTGATATCGTAGGGTTATTAACACAAATAGATATGTGATAAATAATCCTCACTACCGTAGATAAAATGACTAACTGGGTAAAGGCAAATAATAGAACAGCTAGAACAGTCTGGTAAGTTTAGAACATTACATCACTTTAATGTAATATAGCCTTTAAAGCCAGGAAAAGACAACACTTATGCCATATTACGATATCCAAAATCTAAGACGATAACTAGTCTTATATCACGATATTGATATGGATATATTGACCTGCCCTAACATACTGTACATCATTTCTGTGTTTATACCAGGGGCAGATGCATAGACTGTATAAGTGAAGCCAGAAAGTCAAATTATATCCAAAATGTAAGATGATATCTAGCCTAATATATTGATATTGATATAATATCGATATATTGCCCAGCCCTAGTTGCAATATTCACTTCACCAGGGGAAATTAGGCCTTCACACCCATGGCCCGGGTCCCATAAGAAGAGGAAGGATATAGGGCTAATATATACACTGGAGTTGAATGCACAGGGCTTTTATTTATTTATGAGAGGAGGAGGACTGCAGAGGAACAACAATGCTAATCCCGACGAGGAAACACGGCTCCCTTGTGTTTTTGAAGTGGGCTCGTTGTCAACCGAGCAGCTGCTGACATCATGTGAATAGACTGTGGCCGGACCACATTCATCAGGGGCTGAGAGGCAGCGAGCAGGAGGGCAAAAAGAGCCCAGGCACACTGGCTGTACGAAGCTCTGGCTGGGCTGAAACACTTAGCACTGGAGGGGGAATGGATTTGAATGAATTTGTCTGAAGCAGTTTGGGTCTCCTTGTAGGCACCCGAGAGCAGATGAAGCAACTCTGACTAGTTTGGTAAGATAAGACGGTTTGTTGTTAACTTTTGAGTTCCCTTTGATTTCTCTTTGGATGCATCCTTCGACCACGAGCGCTGTAATAACTGAGAGCTGTTGAGTGTCTGTTGTAGGGCTGGGCAATTTATCGATATTATATCGACATTGATATATGAGGCTACATATGGTCTTACATTTTTGGATACAGTGATATGACATAAGTGGTGTCTTTTCCTGGCTTTAAAGGCTGCATTACAGTAAAGTGATGTAATGTTCTGAACTGACCAGACTGTTCTAGCTGTTCTAGTATTTGCCTTTACCCACTTAGTCATTATATCCACATTATTGGTGATTGAATATGTATCCAAACTGTCATTGTGTTAATATTTTGTGAGAGCATCAATAGTCAACTCTACAATATCGCCACAGTATCGACATCGAGGTATTTGGCAAAAATATCGTAATGTTTGATTTTCTCCATATCGCACAGCTTTGTTCTGTTGTGTACTGCAACTTGATGAAGAAATCTTTCATGAAGAAGCGGGATGGTTTCTAAGATTGTATTAGAGCTGATAGAGTTAATTCAGTTAGTAGAGTGACAAAAAATGAATCGGCAACTATTGCAATACTCGGTTAAACACTCAAGTGATATTTCCAACAAAAATGCTGAACATACTCTGGTCACAGCTTCGCAAATGTGAGGATTTGATGGTTTTCTCTGTCTTTATATCATTGTAAATTAAATATCTTTGAGTTTTGGACTGTTGGTCAGACAAAAAGACAAATGACGACCTCACCTGGGACTCTGGGAAACTGTGAAGGGCATTTTTTTAACGGCGAATGATTAGAGATTAATCTGTCGATTATTTTCTTGATTAATTGGTCATTCTGTCTGTAAAATATCAGAAAATAGTGAAAAATGCCCGTTCAAAGCTCAAGGTGATGTCTTAAAAAGGTTGTTTTTTTTTTGTGATCAACAGTCCAAAACCCAAAGATATTCAGTTTATTATCATGCATGACAAACAAAAGCATGAAATCCTCACATTTAAATAAGGTTGAAGCCAGCACATTTTTGGTTTTCTTGCTTAAAAATAACTAAAACTAACAATTTGTAAAAAAAATAATATTTTATAATAATAATAATAATCAAATAAATAATTGACATAGACCAAATGATAGATAATGAAAATAATCATTAGTTGCCTACTTTTGTGATTTTTCTCAATTTGGTCACATCAAACTTGCACCCATTCTTCAAAATTTGTGTGTATTCAGGGTAAACCGGTAAACCCGCTAAAACTAGCTGATAGACTCCTGTCCCATTGCCAGTAGACGAGTGTGCCTGTCTTTTTTTTCTGGTGTGTCACATTCAGCGTCACCAATATAGTGCACAAAACTGCAAACTCTGCTGTACATTCACTTGATATCTAAGCTAATAAACTTAAACTGTCCTCCACTCCGACCAATCGCTCAGCATTCATTGTCATTCTCTCAATTGCTACGCTAGTCTTACAACATAGGGTTAGTAAACCGTAGATAGCAGACTTCTTTTTTTATATCTGTTACTTATTCAGTCTCTCTATCCGACTCGGTGCCGACTAATTTGATGTTCCAGCGCAGCTTGGGTTGAGACAGACGGAATTTGTGGCCAAGATGACAAAAGTAACCAACCGAGGCAACGCACGTCGCAGCATCGCGCCGGAAAAGGGGCGGAAATTAGCATATGGATGTATTACAAGCAAGGGGGTAAGCGAGCATCTGGAAGGCGTACCTCCTATGGGGAGACTCTTAGGCTAACAAGCCATCACCCGCCGTTAGCATTCCATTGACTGCCATTCATTTCGGTGCCACTTTGACAGCGAATAACTTTACATCTGAAGCGTTTAAAGACTCTATTTGTCCGTTGTTTATTTCTAAAGAAACATGACAATGTATAAAAGCTTCCATTACCTTGTATCTGACGTTATGGCCCCGTAGCAGAGGTTTTTGTAAAAATAGGCTAACGATTGTGTCATAACCACGCGACTTACTGTCGCATAGTAGAGGAATTACCGTATAGTACAGGAGAAGCTTGCAGGCAGTTTCAACTTACATTAGCTGTTTAAGTTTAATTACTAATGTTAACTAGCATTTTAGTTAGCAATAATTAGCCTGTGTCCATGTTATCTCCTTACATATACCTATGTTCTCTGTCTCTGCAAGATTGGGAATGAATGACATTTCTCTTGGCACAGCTACCAGAAGACTTCCAACTTTCAGACAGGTTGCTCACGTCACATCTACGTCGTGAAGCTCAGTTTGAGGCTGCGTAGTACACTCGGCCATCACTGGAAAAGTTCTTCTAATTGACCTCACTGGTTTCCGTCGAAGTCTAAGGCGTCGCTGTGTCCATTATTTTACTGTCTATGATTATAAGACCTGGATGCAACTTTAACGGAGGAGCCCCGTTCATTCCTATGAAAGTTGCTCAGTGGCGCATCAGCCAACATATTTTCTGAGCTTTCAAGGTTTATTTCTGTGACATGCGGCCCACTGAATATGCGCTGTAGTGTTTCTCCCGCATGCCTGCGGGTTCCCGCTCGGCTACGTTGCAGTGACGTCACAGGTTTTTAAATCGCTTTTCCCGGCTCGAGGGAGGTTTTTCAAACCTAGAAAGTCCATGGATTAAAAATTCAGAATAGAAAGAGTCATAACCGACCTTGTTTGCAGTTGGAGGTGTCTTGGCAGCAGTTTTACACACATCTCTTTTACAGTGGTGGCCTACGGGGAAAATCCTTTCTGGGAGTTTTCGTTGCAATACCACCAATGGCCACTGGACAAAGTCAGCGGAAAGGCTGAGCATTGTTTGAGGGTGGCTGATCTACCCGGGTGTCCAGTTTCCATCACTGCCGAAATACCGGTGCCTACCGCAGACAGTAATTTGTCCTGGGAATGAATACAACTTCTAACGTGGGTTTTTATGACCAGTGGGAAAGGAGTATTAAAGGCTGTCAGTTAAGTAATCAGGGTTTTAAAAAAAACAACCCAATGGAAAAGTTTAGTTGCTTTGAGAAGCATGGAGGCTTTTTGTCTCGTCAATAAATTCAGCAGAATTAGTTAACAGACTTGTAGACGGCCCTAATGGGCGTCCAAATCAGCAAAGAAGCCAGTCTTTGTGTGGGTTATTGCAGATAATGTGAGTTTATTACACACACATCAGGCTTAAAAGGCTCCTGCGGAATAGCAGTGAGCCTGCCTCTCTAATGGGCCCAGTGTAAGTGGCGCTGCTGACTCATATTCCCCCTGTAATCTCAGAGGTTTTTGTTCCTAATATCTACATGCCAAAACCTCTCCCATTACATGTCACCTCGCCCAGTGTGGTCACTGTTCATGTTCAAACCTGTCATGGACGCATACTGTGGATGTACAGCTGTTGTGCAGCTTTGCTTTCATTCACAATGAGGTGCTTTTTGTGTCCACATGACAACTCAGAATGGAGGAATTGCCAGAATCAATTTAATGAATAAGTTCCTGAAATAACTTTTGTAGAGAGAAACGCTCCACACACACAGTGCAGAGCAGGAAGGCGGAGGGGGAAAGCGAGCGAGGCGAAGAGCAGTTCAGCTCATGAGCTGAGCTGCAGCCATTTCCCTTTTGAGGATTGAGTTGTTATTGTCTTGAGTGAAAATACACACCTGTGACATTTGTCTTGTGCTAGTGTTTCCAGCTGCAGCTGTGTCAAGTTTCCCTCTGTATACACACCGTGGCCTTTTCACATAAAGACTCCCTTCTTATTTAACTAGGACGCAACACTTTAAAGAGAGCTGTAACCCCGATTTTCCACTGGGCTCGTCTGTGCTGTGTTCCGGTTTTGTTCCGTCTTCCGCCGCGTGCCATACCACGCCAGGAGCGTCTCAGAAGCGGAGCGTCTTGCTGCCCGACTCACAGATTTTGTTGTCTCTACAAGTGCTTTACAGAACAATCAGGTGTTTATTAAGCTAGTATCTACCTTCCACTCCAAGCACTCCTGCAGTTAAACTCCATGCCTTCTCTTTTCTGACGTTTTCAGGTGGTTTTCAACCTCGAAGATGAATCTCTCGTCGTCCGTGGTGTTGTAAAGGAGACATTTACGATATTGGGGGGGGGGGTGTCTTTTGGTTAATTGAGTGGATACCCTCACTGTTTCACTTCCTGCCCGGCGGTCCGAACGCCCCGCGGCTCGCGTGAAAATAGACCTGGCCCGTATCTTTAGCGGAGCGGAGGCCGCTTCACGCACTCTTGTGGGACGCACCGTGGCTTGAACATTGACTTGAATGGCTGCGATTGATCACGGGGGTCGCGAAGCCTCGGGAACGCAGCGCAGACACACCCAGTGGGAAATAGGGGTAAGTCATCATTTCTGGTATGTGGTGTAAGACGATGTGGAGATTTCAGGAAGAAAGCTGTGAATGACGCATGGCTGGCATCATATCTGTGTAACCGGTCAAATACATTACACATACAATATTCCTTTTAAGAGGATGTATATGTATGTCCAGGGCTGGGTATCGTTTACAACTTCTCGATACCGGTTCCTAAATTATACTTTTCTTCGATACCAATTTTATAAAATCCATTTTAACAAAACTAAATTACAACATAACACATTACGGCACAAATCTTTTCATTTATGTTTCCAGCTCCTACTACGTGAGCCCCGTCTCTGTGTAACGTAGAGTTTTTCCTGCGTGTCTCTACGACGTGTAACGTCAGACAGCCAATCACAGACATTATTAGATCTTGGTAGAAGCATGCTGCATGCTGATTGGCTCACTGACGCTGATGAGATTTACCCCTTTAGGTATTGAAATTGGCTATTGAATGACGAGGCTTTTTTTTTTTTTTGATACGCAATATTTTTAGAGGCAATTCGGTCGGTGCCTAAAAAGTGTTGAATTTGGTACCCAGCGCTATGCATGTCATCCATTTAAGAATGTAGGGTTAAAGTGGCAACAAATTAGAGAATCCAATAATCATCTGAGTTATTTATCAAGCAAAAATACAAAACATTTGCAGGCTCCAACTTCTCAAATGTGACGATTTTTGCTGTTGTCTGTTTCATACCATTGTGAAATGAATACATTCTAAAGTTTTGGATTGCTGGTTGGACAAAACGAGACATTTTATCGTATAGACTGAACAACGTATCGACATAGATTAATAAAAGATGAGTATAATGGAGATGGAGTGCATGATTATACTCCATAAACAAGAGCTGCAGTTAGTTCAGTCAAACAGAAGGCCATCAGTGTCTTTTACAGACAGGACCATACACAGCCTACAAGTCACTTTACATGCTCGTTTGCATTATACAAATCATCAACATCAAAAACACACTATGCTGCTTCAGTCCGTCAAAAAACAAAAAAAGTTCATCATCGCGGTGTGCTTTGTGGATATCGGGGGGATAAAGTGATTTTAAAATGCGGCGCCCTTAAACTGCCTCTACCAGCTGAGACCTGCCAGACGAGAGCAGCAGGCAGATCATCATCATCATCATCATCATCATCCTTCAATGGAAACTTGCTAATGATCTCAGGGTAGGGTTTGATCCACATGTGCAGGCAAGCCGACTAATTAAACAAACTGGCAGTTAGACGGAGCTCCCATAAGCCACGTAACAACTGGGCCAGTGGAGTAGAAAAAGACAAACAACACAGACGAGCTAGTTGCTGCACTCGATGCACAGACGGTGCTGGTTGTTTGTTTTAATAGTATTTCAGTCAATGTAGGAAATGCATTGATTGCTAGTAAGGCTAAATGTTTTTTTTTATTAGGGCTGTCAATCGACTAACATATTTAATCTTGATTTAATCGCATGATTGTCCATAGTTAACTCGCCTTTAATTGGAAATTAATCACACAATTCTTTATCTTTGGTAAGTAAATGTACTTTTAAAAGGGATGTTTTTCAAGCTCAGGTTTCCAATGCTCTTATCAACATGGGAGCAGACAAATGTCCTTACTTTATGCAAATGTTTATTGGTCATCGTTTTGGATTGTTGCAATAATAATACTGTCTAGCATATTCTCCAGAATAACCTGAAAGGTACTGTATGCTACTGTGTAGACCACAAACACAGGCCCGGACCAAAGTTTAATCATCCCAATCGCAAAATAGGTCACAGAAATCGCAATTAGATATTTTCCCTTAAATTGTTCCAGCACTGAATTAGTCAGTAAAAGCCTCAGATGTTGGAACTAAAGGTTGAGGAAAAGCTAGTACTGTAGGTGTAACTATGAACCTGTGAGGCGCTGGCCTCCCACGGTGATTTGGCTCCCTGATGACTGTACTTTCTATCTAGATGAGACTCTATCAGAGGCTCACAGCACCGTCTGCAGTCGGTATAACAGAGCGGCTCTTGTGTTTAGTAGATGCACTCAGGGAAATGCCAGCGGCCCAGAACTCAGTGACATTTCCTGAGGTACCGCTCTTACCTACAGGGGCTTAAAGTTCGGCCTTCTCTGCAAATTTCACATTCCCAAACAGCGTCGCCTACATCTGTGTGGCTCGTAACCCCTCCGGGATTGACCCTGGGTTTGCATCCTGTTTGGCATGGCGCTTGTACACAGAAAACAATCGTGGGACCTTTTTGTTTTTGTTGAATGATACTAAAAGAATGTGAGCTAAAGCGTTTGGGAACAGACTGACCCTGGGTCAGCGTGTCAGGACTGTGTCTGCCAGCTTGTTTTTATTCCTCTTTCGTTCTTTCTCTTGTTTCCCTTTCGAGACTCCAACCCCACTCATGTTTCTTTAAAGATTGGTAGCTTAGCCGCTCAGCTGTTCTGTCGTGTTACACGCTTTATGGGAGGGGATGTGTGGTGTGCAGCCTGTAATGTAGTCAGTTAAGCTGCAGTGATGTCCGATGATCTATGTGTGCTGGATGTTCAGCAGTGGTGGAATGTAACTAAGTACATTTACTCATGTACTGTAGTACAATTTGAGGTACTTTTACTTGAGTCTTTTCTACTTTCTACTTCTACTCCGCTACATTTCAGAGAGAAGTATTGTGCTTTTTACTCCACTACATTCATCTGACAGCTTTAGTTACTTTACAACTTGTATACAATTATATATTTTATCATAAAATACAATGTTTTATTGTAAATTAAACTACGATATAACCATCTACAAGTCCAGCTGAAATGATTAGTTGATTAAACACTAAATTGATTACTAATACTTCTAAGTACATTTTCCTGATGATACTTGCATACTTTTACTTAGGTAACACTGTTTGGCATTCTGTGGACAGCAAAGGAAGCATTTCATTGTACAGGGAAACATGTATATGACAATACAACTTTGAAATTCAATTTCAATGCAGGACTTTTACTTGTATTGAGTATTTTTTGACAGTGTGGTATTAGTACTTTTACTTGAGTAAAGGATCTGAATACTTCTTCCACCACTGTTGTTCAGGGACTGACGCTGTAGCAGAGGAACATCTGTCTACAGTGTCTCTAGTTTTCTTTCTCCTTTTGTTTGCATCAGAGGACGACTTCCTACTACTTTTAAATCTTTTCTATTCTTTCTTTTCTGGAGCAGTCTTATTCTGTGTTCTCTTCTCTCCGAGGACTTACCAGCTGTATAGTGTTTTAGTGGTTGGCAGGATCCATGACCTAGTTAAATATGGACTGAGAACAGGAAACTGAAGAGGAATGAATGGCTAATGGGAGCTTATTTAGCCAGGGTTCTTTTTGGCCGCGCCTCTGCTTGTCCTTTTGAATGCTTTCAAGCTCCTTTGCTCTTTCCATATTGATCAGGGCTCTTTACAGCCCCCATCTCCTTTTTTTTTTATCTTAATCCTTGCTGTGTCAATACCTTTAGGACAGACAAATTGACTAGACAACCAGTATAGACTAGAGATGGTTCGATTCCATTTTTTGCTTCCCGATACTGATTCCGATACCTGAACTTGCGTATCGGCCGATACGGAGTACCGATCCAATACCATGTATTATGTTTTAACAGCTGTATACTACTAACCCTGTATGGATGTGATATGATTGCTATCATTGTTGTACGGCCTGGTTCAGGTTAAACTCTTTGTGAAACATGAACAAACGCAAACAACGAACACTTTCTTTTGTTATCCAGTTTGACAGTCAGTTATAACGGAAAAAGAACATAAATAAACTACTTTTAAAGTATATTTTCTTCGTGGCTAAATTACGTGGTATCCGATCATGCATGAACTCCAGTACTTTTTCGATACCGATACCAGCATTTTAGGCGGTATCGGAGGCTTTTCCGATACTGGTATCAGTACTGGAACATCTCTTTATGAGAGCTGGAGAGATTGGGTCTGTTTTTTTTTGTTTTTCCTGATGTAATTAGGGCAACCTCTTATCAGGTCTGTCTGTAGTGCCATTAATCACTGTGCAGGAATAGGAATTATTAACACCTTCCTTCTTGTTTTTATTCATACTCTGCTGCTGTCGGCCTTTCAGGTGGTGGACATGCATCTGAAGGCCCCCCTCCCCCTTTCTGCCTCTCTCTCACTCTGCATTGTTCGTCCCTAGTTTCCTCCTAAAGGAAACTGTGTGATGGTCTTTAGCCTGTATTCCTGCGTGTCACAGTAGAAAGTAGAAACAGTAGAAATTCACAGCACACAGTGATGTGTCCTCCCACGGGTCCTGCAGATCGTTGAAGGGAGACGGACAGCAGCATGATGTATCTGCTTCTCGCGACACCTCCGCAGCCGTCTAACATCTCCTCCTCCCTCCCTCCCCTCCCCCCTCCGTCTTGACAGGTGTAATGAGAGCGCTGGTCATGGACAGATGATGGACGTGGAGACGTCGTACTCAGACTTCATCAACTGTGATCGCACAGGCCGCAGGAACGCAGTGCCCGACATCGCCGGGAAGGGAGAGGCAGCGGCCAGCACCAGTGAACTCACCAAAGACCTGGCAGAGATGGACCTGAAGGCTGCAGGTCAGTAAACCCACGGCCGGGTACACGGGTAACGCAGCGGGAAAGCATCTGAGCATGCCGTACACTAGAGCTGTAACGATTCCAAATGTTGCTGTACAATCAATTGTCTCAAAAATAATTGCGATTAACGATATAATTGTCTCTTTCAGTCACATTTTAAAAATATTTATTTATGCAGGGTTCATCGATAAGGGTTGCCCGATGGCCCGGGGCAAGTAAAATGCCACGTCGGGCAAGTAAATCCAACAAGCTACTTGCCCCGTTCGGGCATCATCATATCAGAAATGATGATATTGTTCTCTTGCCCTGTCGGAGAACGCTTGTTGATGATTTGATTTGAATGTGTTGTTTGCCAATCCAGAATTGAGCTGGCGCCTGATGCTTTTGATGGTTTTTTTTGACATTGTTTTTACACTTTTGATGCTTTCAATTTTTTTGACGTGTTTGTGCTGTTTTTCGACGTTTGACCTTTTTTATATATATATATATATATATATATTATATCTTTTTTACGTTTTTTCCAACGCTTTGTTTTACCAGTTTTTTTACGTTATCTTCAAACTTTTTTGGGACATTTTTCCTCGAAGAAAAAAAAAAAAGAAATTGTATAGGGGTCAGTAAAAATTGACTAATGGCAAGTAGAATTCTTTTTTTTTTTTTTTTACTTGCCCGACCGGACAAGAAAAAAAAAAAAGCCTCAGCATTGAGCCCTGTTATGTATTTATTTTTTAAACAAATGATAAAGTCTTGAATGAATCCCAGGATGCATCTTTTGGTTATATCACTGCCATGTGACCCAGATGATGTAATAACACAAGTGCACAGCCTATGAAGTAAACGTCTATTATCATAAAACGTATTTGTTTCTTAAATGAACATAAAATTGACATTTAATATCAACAGTCATACCCCTTAAGACCTTAGCTAATGGTAGCAACTTTTTGCGGTTAAACAAAGACACAGCGATTACGTAAAAAAATTGCGATTAGACAATTATGTAATTATTGTAACAGGCCTACCATACACTTAGGACCTGTGGACAGTTTCACAGAGATATTATATTTTTTTACTGGTCCGTTGTGCTAGATTAGTTTTAATTTTGCCCTTAGATTATTAGTCTAATGCAATTCAGACTGTTTCAAAATCGTTGACATGTATAATACGGAACTTTTCCGCATTTAAATCAAGAAACGAGTACCTGTTTTGTATATTTTGTTGTCATTTACTTGCACAATCCCAAATGTTTCCAACAACTTTTAAACCCAGAGAAATCTGTAATTTTATTGGTCCGTTACAATTGTTCACCTGTGAATTGCGTCATATCGCCTCTGTGCATGCGTCCGCGTTGCGGTTGTCTGCCAGAAGCTGTCATAAATTAACTTTTTATCCCATTTTAAGGCGCATTTTTACGATACACTTTTTGGATCTTGGTCATTTTTAACTATTTATTTTAACCTGATGAAGGATTTTAGTCTGGATCTTAAGTGATCAGAGAAACAAGCTGAGCAAACAGCCCCTCCTGGACAGGGGCAGGGTTAGAAGGTGGGCACAGGGTGCTACTGCTCAGCTTGTGGTCTCTGTGAGACTCTGTTGTGTCAAGTTGTGAGGAGTCTGAATGACTCAGATGTTCCCCGTCTGACCATTGTGTGCTGCATTGTTGTTTTTGCTGACTTTTCTTTACAGTCCCAAAGACAAGTTTCCCATGACATTACACCCAATCTGATGTCTATAAATGAAATTGCTAACACTGGTCTGGTGGGAAGCCTAAAAATTTGGCAATAATCTCATATCATGCTTGGCACTGTGTCACTACAGGAAGTTGTAGTTCCTTCCTCATTATTATTTTTATTTCTGGGAACCTGAAAGCAGATTTATTTCCCACTGTTAGCAATGCCAAACCACTTTTGAGCTTAATAATATACACACATCTTTGACTGATTTTTTTTTTTTTCCCCCCACCCCCTCCAGAAGGAGACCCAGGGGCCTCCCCAGCCCCTGAGGCAGAGGGCTCCACCAGCCAAGATGCCCAGGGAGGCGGAGGCCCATCCTAAACTCAGCCAGAGGCCGAAGGGGGGGGGGGATGAGGGAAAGGAGTGCAAAGTAGAGGAAGCAAGTGAAAGTGGAGAGATGTCGAGAAAGGAAATGGAGAGTGTATCGGTTGTCCTATCTGGACACGAGGACACCTTCGCTCACTGCCAGCCTGTTTGGAGCTTCAGCGGCCCAAATGTACGCCTTCTCATTGGATCTGAATGTAACATGCAGAGCAGAACAGAATAGAACTGACAGCCTAGATGCTGCTCTCTTGCTTCATTCTCTGTTGGTCATTTATATTCCCGACGAGACGAAGAAAGCACAGAAAACCTTGCGTATACGTCTGTGAAGATGGACTGAGCTGAATTCATTTCTAACACTCGAAACATTTGTTCCAACCTGAATAGGGAACTGTCACAGAGGTTGTATTCATAATCATCCGTTTGTCAGTTTTTCTTTCTGTGTGCGTGTGTGTTTGTGACCCTCTTGTCCTTTATCTTTCTTTTTTTCTTTTTTTGTAACAAAACCGTAGTCGCCATTATACTGTTGTGTACGGACTTCATATTTATTGCTTAATGTTCGGTGATAACTTTGTGATAGCAATTTTCTTTGTGTAATAAAAAAAACCCGTATGAATTACTGTCACTGTTTGTGTTTTATGCTTGCGAGCGTAATTCGCTTTTTACACGAGGCAATTTGCAGGTTTCTGTCGAACACTGCGGGCGTAGGAGCTGCAGAGTCAAACAGGATTAATGGGTTCAGTTTGCTGAATCCTTCCAGAGCCATAAATATTATTGAATGCAGCTTTTTGTGTACATTAGCTTGGCTGCAGGAAGCCAGTGTTTACATTTCCACCATGGATGGTGCCAATGTTGCCATGTATCTCTCTCTCTCTCTCTCTCTCTCTCTCTCTCTCTCTCTCTCTCTCTCTCTCTCTCACTCACTCACTCAAGAAACCGAGCATGACAGAGCAGTTTATCTGTAAGGCTGTGATTCTTTTTATCTCTTAGTGTCAGGCTTGAGCTAATTCCCTCTTTAATAGTAATTACTCGAGAAGCTGTGTGCTAAAGTGACTTTATATTATAATGAGGATACATACATACATACATACATACATACATACATACAAGGACTGGCTTAGAAAAGATATTTGAAAATACTGCAGATTATTGGCATAAAGAAACAGGCTGCAGATGCATTTTATAATAGCTTTTATTATGGTCAAAAGATGCTCTTATAAGTGTCATAAATGTGGCTGTTATGAATGGAAGTTTTTTTATAATATATATTTAAAATAAATGTATAGATCAAAAGCCTTTGGAGTAGTGTATAGGTGACCGTGGTGTGCCCCCTAGTGTTCGAATATAATACTACACTTTTGGTATTGAGCTGTTTTACCGGTTTCCCGTGTGGAGGGCAACAAGCACACACGTTTGAGACACTGGGTCCCCCCCCCCTTCCATGCTTTCACCCAAAGATGAACGACAAATAACCTCCCTTATCCTTCCCTTACATGCTGACAAAGTAAAAACCTGATTCTCTTAATGACCCCATGATGTAAACACAAGATGAAAACATGTATCCAGACTGTGGTCATATAAACAAAATCTGCTTCATAAACACATAACACTTGCGTGCCCACATTTGTTGCAGCGTTCAGAGCACCATGACATCCTCTGGATACTGCACACTAAAGTATTAAAAAGGTATCTTAGATGGAATACTTATAAAACACAAGCTGGTAATGTACAGAATATGTGAGATGAAGGCAGCAGCTATATGATAAACAGCATGTTATTCTGTCATTCCATTGTGTCAGATGGGGAGATTGAGGGTTCAGAGCAATTTGTCCCTGGGTTAGGTCACATTTCCTCCTTAGACTTCCTTCTTCATTCACTTTAAAAGGCAGTGCTGCATACCATCCCATACGCCTCACGCAGTCTGTTGACGAGCTCTTTCTTCTCCTTCTCGGGCAGGAAGCACGACTCTGCAGAATTGATGTTCTATAAGATACAAGAAGTCAATACGAGTTCACTTTAAAGGTCCCATATCATGCTCATTTTCAGGTTCATACTTGTATTTGGGGGTTCTACTAGAACATGTGTACATGCTTTAATGGTCTCATACGGTCTGTCTGAATATACCTGTATTCACACTCTGTCTAAAATGCTTCGTTTTAGCACCTGTCTCTTTAAGCCCCCCCCCCCTCCCTAAAAAAAAATCTGTTCTGATTGGTCAGCGTTTCTGGGTCTTCTGCATCTGCACTCTCTGAGTCTGTGCACTGTCATTGCAGCCGGGGAATGACTGTATCGGCACTGTTTCTCTCTCTCTCTCTCTCTCTCTCTCTCTATATATATATATATATATATATATATATATATATATATATATATATATATATATATATATATATATATAGTTGTGATATCACAACCATACTAAACGTTAAACGGCTTGTTTAAAGACACAGTTTCTGAATACAGGCTGTGTGGATTGAGCGTTTTGATAATTTCACTGTATATAGCATGTCAACCTGCTTTATAATTAAAAAAAGACATGGAAATCTCACTTTTTACAATATGGGGGCCTTTAGGGAATAGTTCAGCAATTTGGGAAAAAAGTTATTTGCTTTCTTGCCGAGAGTTAGATTAGAAGATTGATACCACGTTTGTACGAGCCAGTCCAACCTTTAACCTTTAGTACAAAGGAACCATGGGAGGTTTTCAGTACATGTACGGACAACAAATCTTTAACAATGAATCTTTGAACTGAACTGAATCACCACGGTCACTGACAGAATTAAAAGCTTGTAGTGGAGCTTCTCAGTGGTGACTGAGAGTGTTGTTGTCAGCTCAGTTAGGAATCGCAGTATGTTACTCCCTCGTTTAAAAGCTCATTAAAAGACTGAAAATCCACAGAAACAATCACGATGTGATAACCGTTACAAATAGTAGGCCGCTGGGCTATTAACCCTGTAAACAGAGCTTGTATAGGCTAGTTTTGTACTGAACTGAAGCAGACCGCAACAAACTGAACATAGTATTGAACCGAAGAAAGTCAGAAACAGCGGATTTAATCGCGTAGCTTACAAAAAAAACGGCAGTGACAACAAATCTTTGAAGCTCAACTGAATGAAACGATTCAAATCAGCAAAGGGATACGTAATGTATGCATTATTATGGAACCCACTGCAGTTCTAGGCAAGACCCGCCTTTCAATAGCAAATTCCGCGCTACGATTGGCCAGGCGTCCATGCTCGTTAAAGGTAACGGAACCTGATATGTTGAGGCCAATCGGCTATCCTAACCTTTAACAACTTGATCGGATTGCTTCGTAGGGCGGGTCTTGCCTAGAGATGCAGTGGGATCCATAATAACGCTTAATTCACCCCTACAGCAGGAGCTTAGCTTAACTTTGCATAAATACTGGAACCAGGAAAAAACAGCTAGCCACCGCTGGTTGCATTGGCAACTTCACAGCGCTGACGAGACAAGTAATGGCTCCCGGTCATGAAATAGTCTGTAAAACCAAGTGTTGTTTTTACACTTACAAACAAGCTACAGAGGGCAATTAGTGATCTTTAGAGGTGCCAGTGGGCAGATTTTGTTACATTCGGACAGAGGCAGGCCCGCTGTTTCCTCCTCGATATCAATCTTCTTACCTTCTCTTAATGATCAATCCAAATGCAAACCTGATGGAGCCTGGATGTAAAGCACAATTCTTCACACTCTGTTTAAAATACATTATGAATAGTAATTATCAAAAGGATCTGAGGCTTTGGAACAGTTCTTTTATGTCGGCCTTTGTCCCTGCTTTAATTAGCAACTGAGAAAGGCATTACCATGCACAGGGCATGTTCGCCCCATGCTATCATCTCAAACCATGTTCAAATGCCTTCATCCTGTGAACCACTGCTGTAATTATTCATGCATTTGATCTCACCAGTCGTTTGAATTCCTCCTCGGTGAATCCCATGTATTTGTGCGCGGTGCTGTAGTCGAGGTGCAGGGTGGAGTTGAAGATCAGAGGGTCGTCTGTATTCAGGGAGTAGTTCGCCTTGTCCTTCCGGAACCTGAACAAAGGAAGCGGTGAAAATCCAAACAAAACATGATTTAAGCCCCCAATTCTACTTTAATGCAGGTTAATTGCCAGACTGTCATGTAATAAAAACGCAGCTCACGTGATGATAGGATGCTTGGTGAAGTCTGGGTCGCAGGCACCTGTCAGCTTACTGGAAACAGGACACATCTGCAAGCAGAACAGCATAGGCAGCACTCATTACTGCCATCTTTCTTCTTCCAGGTGTGATACCAGAGGCTCCACTAGAGGTCAGCGTATCACTCTGTTCCTACTGGTAGATACTGTAATAATACATTCAACTATCTTTCTATAATTTCCTGCTAAAACAATCCCAGTTCGTAATGATGAAAATGTTAAGTATGTGGATGAACGGGGCACAGTATGTTTCATAGGTGGCAGGCACATTTTTGCAGAGATTAATAGTCTTGTCGGTGATGCAGCACTTTGATGACAATGGTGATCGTTCTGGATAGTTCCTCACCTCAAAGTGCATGTTCTGCGCCAGCAGTTTTTTGTACAGAACTTGGTCTTCCAATGTTCTGTAACCGTGGCCGATCCGTTCAGTTTTCAGCACTTCCACAGCCTAAAAGTATCAAGACAAGGGGTCACGAGGCAAAATGTTATAAAGCATAAAAGAAATCCCTCCATGTTGTACATGTCTGCAGAATCTGCGGGCTATTTCTAGACTTGCAACTCGGTAGCTGAACTGTCACTTTGACGGATGACTTCCTCAGAGAGCGGCCACTTTTTATGGAAGTGAGACATTCTTACACTCAAGTGGTTGAGACCATTGACTGTAAACAGTCGAGTTGAGAAACAGCAGCTGAGATGGACAAAAACGGTAGAAAATAATAATGCATCTATACTAGGGGTGTGAATCTTCACTGGTCTCATGATCCGATTAGGATTATCCTGTCAACGATTTGAATCGATATCACGATGCCTCACGATGCGTCACCTCCTCAAAGTTATTATATATCACGACACATGCTTCAACAAATAACATCAGTAGGCAATAATCGAATATGGTCTGTCACTGCAACGACGCAAAATCGGACCTAGGGCTGGGTTAAAATAATCAATTGTTTGAGCGATCTGATATCGAATAATGAAATCCAGGAATCAATCTTTTAAAGTGCTCATATTATGATTTTGTCTTTTCCCCTTTCCTTTATTGTGTTATATATCTTTTTTGTGCACGTTATAGGTTTACAAAGTGAAAAAACCCAAAGTCCACCCCAAAGGGACTTACCATCTCCAACAGAAAACACTGTTCACAAACTGCTCCAAACAGCTCTGTTGTAGTCCAGCCAACGTGCGTCACTTTGTAACACGCGTTATAATGCTCGCCTAGCTGCTAGTGTGACACGCCCTCATACTTCTACATGCTTCTGACTGGCTAGTAGTCCTTACCGAGGTACTGCACATGTGCGACTCCCAACAAAGATGGAACAGAAGTGAGATGTCTCACTCTGTAGCTAAAACAGAGAGCTCAACACACAGGGTGAAAAGAGTGTGCAGTACAACAAATATATAGTGATTTTTGAAAATTAAACCATGTAAACCTATTCTGGTACAACCTCTAAATACAATTATGAACCTGTAAATGAGCATAATATGAGCACTTGAATATATACCTTTTCACCATGGATTTGGTGAACTGAACCCTCTTTTTGAGGGTCAATTCTTAATGTGAACATTAACCTGGTGCATTATGAAAAAATATTTGAGGGTTGATTCTTGCTTGTACAGCTTACAACTGAAGTTCTCTGAGAATCTCTTTCATATCCAAGCTAAATTGGTATGTATGTGTATATGTATGCACTTGTGTGCTCCTTTGTGCATTTGTTGTTCAGTTTACTGGACTCTCCCACACAGACTTGAACCTGAAACTGGCCAACACCTTGTTTCTTTTGGCTCTCTGCCTGTAATGACAGTTTACTATTTTCTGTTGTCAGTGCGTGACTACATTGTTTAGTTGAACACCCCGTGCAGAAATGTCTGGTGTTATTGTTGAACGGCTTACCTCCTTCACTACAGACGCCGGGCTCACCTCTCCTGCGTGAACGGTCCTGTGGATCCCACAACGCACTGCTTCCTGTCAACAACATCGATCAGGAAAAACGTCGGCAACCAAACAACACAGTCAAACATCTGGCTCTCACATCTGCGATACTGCAGCACCTAGTGAGGTCCTGCTTATTTAGACAGGGTTTGTGCACACTAGCTTTGTTTGCTTTGGTACTTGGAGATACACTTAAAGGTACAGTAAGTGATGTTAATCCAATACACTTTTTGAATATCTCCTCAAGGTCACCTAGCTCTCTATTTTCTGTGTGCGTTAACATTTTTTTATGAATGTGCCGGCCGGCCAGTAGTTATCTGTCCATGAATCTGGGAGGTGGAACTTCTGAAGGGGGGGGGTTGAATTTGTTTGGCTGTTGAGTTCAAATATCAACAATCTTTGCGCAGAATCACTTACTGCACCTTTTAAATAAAAGAATGAAATGGATATTTTTCTCCTAGAGGGAAAACTAAAGTCAAACCAAGGCACTCCTCTGGTTTGATTATGTTGTTTTCATCTTGGCATGCTTAACCTTGGACACACCAAGTGTGGGTTGCTTAATCTGCAGTGTATCTAAAGATCACGTAGTTATGAAGATAACCCTGAATATTACCGTGGACTCTGCTCTCTGAGTTCTGCTTCTTGTTAATAATTAAAGCAAGTTTTATTTTCTTCATCAATATCGATTCAGCTTGACAGGATTTCAGAACCTCTCCACACTGTGGATGGTGAAAACACATCTCTGGAGAACTGAATATGATATAGCACTGTGTGTATATTAGGGCTGTCAGCATTAACGCGTTAATCGCGATGCAATTAAGGGTCGAACATAATGGGTTAATTTTTTTTGATCGTATTAATCGCATGCCGCCATTTATTTATTTATTTATTTTTTACTTCACTCGGCTTTGCGTATTTTGCCGTACTTCCTTGTAACACATCCTGCTGCTGCAGGAATAGCAACGCGGATTCCGGTGCCTCATTCCGGTGCTACTGATATGCCTGCACTTCTCTCTGATGCTCTGAAACAGACGTTACAGGAAACAGAAACATCGCTGCACATGACTCTAGTTAACACTATACTCGACAGCAGCTAACGTTAGCCTACCGCCAGCTAGTAGCTGGATTAAACACGGTTAAAATGCTGACAGCTAACGCTAAACGGTGTAAAGTTTGTCTGTATTTCACTGTAGAGGATTCAACACCGGGATGTAACAATCTGCAGCTGCTGTTGTCGGAAAAACACAGACGGTGCGTTCAACGAAACTGGTAATTTACAGCCTCGTGGTGCATTCAAAGTTATTGTTAAATTCAAATGTGTGACTAGATTAAATATATAATAAACAAATACAAATGTTAAAATCAAGTTCATAAAGTAACTTTCTTTGCATTCATTTGAATCCCAATCAAGATCCACTGGTAAGAATTGCTTTCCATTGTTAATATGTACTTAAAAACAGTTCTGAAATGCTAAATAATAGAATTTTAGTCATGTGATAAAACATGCGATTAATCGCGATTAACTATAGAAAATCAACGATTAATTGCGATTAAGAAAATGTAATCGTTTGACAGCCCTAATTTATATGTAATATACTGTAGTTGTATGGTAATAATAATAATAAAGTGTATTAATATGGCACATATTAAAACCAAATATTACACAGTGCTATACCAGGAAAATAAACACACAAATCATAAACTGTACGCATACCACATGAGGAAAGTCAACCCTAAATTTGACTAAACACTCACGAAAATGTATTTCGTACACATAAATACACAATAACCAGAATTAAATAAGGTTGTATAAAAAGCCTTTAAAAAACAAAAACAAAGACATCTTTAATGTTTGATTGATAGGGAGCTAATCAACTAAATATGTGCAACAGCTGAAAATACTTTGAACTGGGTTATTAAGAATGTATGGCAATTTTATGAATTATTAGATTATACTTTATTTGTCTTTGGCTTCTCCAAAACATTCAAATACAACCATGACATCACAAGTTATCAAACATTAAACGTACAACAGTTGCAATGTTTCTTTTGGCTCTCTGCCTGTAATAACAGTTTACTATTTTCTGTTGTCAGTGCGTGACTTCATTGTTTAGTTGAATTGTTGTAGCAAATAAGTCCTCACATAACACCCCGTGCAGAAATGTCTGGTGTTATTGTTGAACGGCTTACCTCCTTCACTACAGACGCCTAACGTCAAATTGTGACGAAACTACGCTTTGCGTAGTCTAGTTTATTTGCTCTAAACCAGTTGATGGAAACGCTTCTAATTTGCATTTTCTTTTTTTCGTCTTTTATTGTGACATTTTAAAAGTTAAAATTCACTTGACAATCAGATGGAAACATGACTTAAATACATCATCGAGCTTCTTTTGTGGCCTGCCAATCACCTTCCCTGCAATATTAACTCTTTTGGAAAGCTTGTTTTTTTTCTTTCACATTCAGGTTGCCATACCAAGCTGTTAAATTGACTTGATGACTTTTAACCGGCTGTGTTTTAATTTCATTGTTAAAACACACGCACACACTTATTGTATGGTATGTGTGGTATGGTCAGTGAGGTATGTTTGCTATCTCAAGTATCGGTGACTAACAGGCAACTGACCACCTCGAAACTACAGTAACACACTCAATGGTGCTGGAACATTCAGTCATTTTCAGAAAGTGACAGAAAGTTAGTTTTATAAGAAATGAGCAATCAGGAGAAACAGTCAGCGGTCTATAAGGACAATTACCTCCTCTATTCTCACATTAGACTGAAAAATGTATAAAAGAAATGGGCTGAAATATTCTAACCTGTCTCCATGCAGTTACCTCCCCCCCATCCTTTATCCATGCAATTCATTTCAGGTAAGTCTTGTTCCACGTCCAGCGCTGTAGCGTATTAACTGATTAATCTACCGCATTCATTATGGTCTGATAGGCTAAATTGATTACCTACTGTGGTTTTCTCTGAATTAATCAATAAATACTGGCTGTTAACCAAATTGGATTTTTTTTTGTCAGTGCTTAGGAGGAAATAGGTTTGAGAGTTTTAGGTTTTACTGCCGTACTGCGTTGATTACAGATAAAGACATTTAATTCCTCTTCATCTGTAACGTTTATCAGGGGTGTAGCACAAAAGTCTTGACCCTGTACATACAGTAGGCATTCTCTATGAGCCCCTCCCCACATCCACAGCTATCGTTTGTGGGCCCTCCTCACTTGAGGGCCCTTTATACTCAGTCTGGAACGGATCCATTTTTCTTGGAAAATAGACAGTCCCCAATTCTGTGTTATATCTTCTTAGCCAACTTCAGTTCAACTAGTTTTACACTTACTTATGGAATTCATGGTCAATAAACCTCATTCATATTAAAGTATACCTATTTTTTTATTTAAAAACCCCCCCCAGAAATTATGAATTATTTTGACTAATTGTTTAGTGAGTTCAGAGGAACGTATGTTGATGGATAATCACAGCCTGTTTCGTGTTTGAAACCATCCGAGTTATTTTTGGGCAATTTGGTTGAAAGAAACCCATATTTATGACATAGAAACTTTGAAAATGGGTCAAATTTGACCCGAGGACAACATGAAGGTTTAACAAGACTAAGAGTCTGCAGCCATGCTATCGGCTCTGTGAAGCTGAACTTGGACACAGGAGGGCTTTAGAATAGAATACAACTTTATTGTCCAGCCAAGGCCAAAAAAATCCTCTGAGCTAAATGCTAACACGCTCACTGTGGCAATGCTAACATGCTGATGTAAAGCAGGTATAATGTTGACCACGTTCAGCTTCTTGGTTTAGCGCGTTAGCATGACGACATTTACTAATCAGCACTGAACCCAAAGTACAGCTGAGGCTGATGGGAATGTAGTTTTGCATGTGTTTGAGATCACCAAAGCTGGTATAATTCATCTTGAAGGGGGACATGAATGTTTGCACCAAAATGTCCCTTTAAAAGTTATCGGGACATTTCACCAAGAGGAAACGTCAGGGAATCACCAAAGTCAGTGTACTTCATCCTCTGCTGACAATGAATGTCTTTAAAATATTTTACTCCAATCCATCCAATAGTTGTCAAGATATTTGGGTCTGGACCATAGCCATCCCTAGAGCCGTATCTGCCCTCTCCGTAGCTACAAAACAAAGCTTCACATTCTTTCTAAGGATTCCTGAAAATTGCTGGGGCGATAAAGTGCAGCCATACTTACATCAGCATGCAGCTTGTGGGAACATGAGGTGGACTCTGCCTGTGACTATAAAAACTTTTTGCAACCTCATAATGCTGCAATATGGTATCAATAAAAACAATATGATGACTGTGCTTTAATGCCAAGGTAGGAGTCTACTTATGTAATTACACTGTCAGCAATTTTTCTCCAGCAATCACACTTCTTGTTAACCCTGCTGTGGTCCTCGGGGTCAAATTTGACCCATTTTCAAAGTTTCTATTACAGAAATTTGGGTTTCCTTCAACCGAATTGCCAAAAAAATAACACGGGGGGGGGTGCCTGGGTAGCTTACCTGGTAGAGCTTGCGCCCCATGTACAGAGGCTTGGTCCTCACCGCAGTGGCCGCTGGTTCAATTCCAACCTGCGACCCTTTGCTGCATGTCATTCCCCCTCTCTCTTTTTTTAAACTCATATAAATGAGATTTATTGACCATGAATTCAAAACTAAGTATAAAACTATAGTGGTAATAACTTGGTGATAGTAGTGTAAATACTGGTGGTAGTGAAAAAAAGAAATGGCTGAAAACATTGGAAACGCCAAAAGAAGTGTTAAGATTTCATTTTGACCCAACAAGTTGCATTGTCGACAGAAAGACAACATAAGGGTTGAAGAAATCCCAGGCTTTTTCAAAAACGCATTCAAGGGGACAAAACACTCCACTCAAGTTGCCATTAAGCCCAATTATTGCTGTTGTTGCTATACCAGTTATTGTTATGTGTCTGGCATGTGAGGCTGCGAATAAAGTACCCAAGACCCGACTTTTTAATCTCCCTCATGCTTTGACAAAGACGGCCTTGACTGTTGGTATTGCATAGATGTTTTCACACGCTCACCTCATAGGCCTTCCTGTGTTCTGGATAGGCTTCACAGTTGAGTGACTCGTCCCCTGCCAGATCGATGGCGACCACTCCTTCGTGTTGATATTTCTTACACAGCTCCACCACATCCATGGACCAGCCTGGAGAGTTAAAAAAAACATATATATTACTACAATGTTTGGTCCTGACAACACACACACACACACACACACACACACACACACACACACACACACACACACACACACACACACACACACACACAGAGATGGGGTACTCGAGTGGACTGGACTCAGACTCCAGTCGCTATTTTTTGGACTGGTGAGTTGACTTGACTGATTACTTGGACGATTTATGAAATCTAGCATTCATAAAATTTGTACAACTCTGAAGTTGGATAACGTTTCCGACTACTTTTATGTGCAAAAGGTCATAACAATCTGATGTAAGATATGACATACATTTAGTCTGTAACTTTTTTTTTTTGCGGGGGCATGGCGTGTGTCCTGCACCTGCGACTGTAGTTCGTGTGAACGCACAATTGGGGAGATGACTTGGACTCAAACGGCCGGTAATGGCGACTCGACTTGGACTGGTATACTGGGGAATCGAGACTCGACTCAGACTCAACAGTTACACTCGACTACGACGCTGTGCAGATGATGTGTGGATGAAATGTGATGATACAGTCCAAGAATCATGCTACATCCATCTGCGTCAAGCTTACAGCTATGACAAGCACAAGACAACGTTACCCAACATGCCGTAGTAACTGTGTTTATCTGGCTGACAGTAACCACGACATTTTGGGAAATGTGCTTTTTTTGCTTTGTTTCCGAGAGTTAGATGAGAGGATAGGTACCACTCTCATGTCTGTACGGAACATATGAATCTACCACCAGCAGCCGACTAGCTTAGCTTAATGTAGGCTGATTTTGTTACTTTTGGACGAAGCCGGGCTAGCTGTTTCCCCCCTTTTTTCGGTCTTTATGCTAAGCTAAGCTAACTGTTTTCTGGCGGTAGCTTCATATTTACCATACAGACATGAGAGTGGTGTCAGTATTTTTATCTAACTCGGCAAGAAAGCAAATAAGCGTAACTATTCCTTTAATTGGCATCTTGACTTTTACCACTGTATGAAAACAACCTACTTTCACAAAACCATAACAGTTACATACATATGATGCAATGTCCCAGATCATCATACAGACTTTGAATGAATATGCAGCGTATTTTAGATGCTGCATTAAAGTGTTAGACTGCATTCTGTTTAAACATACACATATCTAACTGCATACAGATATGCAACAGCTTGTACAATCTTCCTAAAATAGCACTTCTCATCTACAGTATAATAACAAAATCAGATGTCCTCCAGCCGTTCAGGAAGTCTCCTGCATAAAGATGTAAGCACTTGGTGATATTACAGCATGTTTTGCAAGTGATGTAATGTAGCATGTAATGACAGGTTTGGTTTGCACTTGGCTGTTGGGTCACATAGGAAACAGCTGCATAAATGGAGTAAAGCAGATTTGCAACAGACTCATCACTACAGGCTCTGCTGCTGCTGAGGCAGCCACTGCTTATGTTACAGTAACAGTTACAGCTTCTAGACTGTACACAGTGATTTGTTCAGTTCTCTGATAAGAACAACTGAGGCAGAGCTTTGAGACAGTACAGTAAGGAGCCTTATCTCACAAGGTTGTTTGGGCAGACAAGAGCATGAACAGTTCATTACTTGGCATGTGGCGCATGCAGCATAGAATGGACCTGGCTTTGATATTGAAGGCCCTCTCCCCCTCGCTGAGGCCTTCGTTAACCAGGTGCACCACCTCATCTGGGCTCAGGTCACCTCTGAGTGAAGACAGAAAACATACAATGAGTGTCAACATGGACCCTATTTCCCCATGCATTGGTGTCTCGTGTGAACAAGAATCTTTGAAATTGGTCCAGTATTGAGCGAACGCTGTAATCGGCACCCGCGAACCGGACTGCAATGTAACCACTCGGGGCAAATGTTCACTGTCAATTTATGTCCACAATAGTGCTGTTTTTTTGCCACTGATAGGCTCAGATTATTATTCTTAAGTGTCTGACAATATTATGACAAGGATCCCTACAGAGACGAACCTTTTGGGTAAAGAGTAAAGTCTTTTTTGATTAACCAGAAACGGCTTCGAAATCGCCATCGCCAACGCCAAACCTACCAGACTCCATTTAAATAAACAATACTTTTAGCGTGTATAGAGCCACATGTAAATGGGTTTATTTCAACCAAACCAGAGTGGTGGTCGTTGGAACAGTGGAAAGACGAACCAAAACGGCTTTTGAACAAAAAGGATCCTATTAGGCCTGCACGATTCGGGGAAAAATATGAATCACGATTTTTTAGCTTAGAATTGATACTCTCGGGCACCTGGTTAGCTCACCTGGTAGAGCACGCGCCCATATATAGAGGTTTACTCCTCAACGCAGCGGCCACGTGTTCGACTCTGACCTGTGGCCCTTTGCTGCATGTCATTCCCTCTCTCTGTTTCTTCACTTTCAAGTCTAAGCTGTCCTATCCAAATAAAGGCCTAAAATGCCCAAAAAATAATCTAAAAAAACATTGATACTCTCATGATTCTCTGCCATGTTTTTTTTCTCACGAAGTGTAATATTATTGCACACATGAACCATGACAAAACAAAACCAATTGGCAGTACCAAACATGCACATTGCGCATCACCACAAGCCTGTACACATAGAGGCTTCAATGAATAAAGAAAATAAAGTACATAATGGCCATTTAAGTACAGTTGGCTACCAAAAATAGTGACATATAACACATTGAACTAAATATGGCCCTGATACAGGCTCTATCTGAACTCCTTGAACATGTCTTTACATAACTAAAACATGTCAAAGTCAATGTCAAATGCTTTCAATAAATTAATTGAAGGAGAGAGGAAAAAAAAAAAAATTGAAGTCATTTAAAAATTAAATCGTGAACAGGGGTGAATCGAGATCGCGATTTATCGTGCAGGCCTAGATCCTACTCTTTAACAAAAAGGTCTAACTCTATAGGGATCCTTTCCATAATGTGGTCAAACACAATATTAATCTGAGCCTGACAGTGGCAACAACAGCAATTTTTGCACGGATGCAGCAGTCTTGCTTAATACTGGATCAATTTCAAAGACTGTTGTTCCCATCAACAGACACAAAAACATAGGAAAATAGGGTCCATGTTGAAAAATCCAGAAGTTACCCTTTAATACATCCCTGTCTAACACAAGGGTTCACCAAAGACTTACTCTCTCTGGTTCCATTGAATTGGATCCACTTTAGTGTTAGCCAGCAGATGCGGGCTGTATCTGACCTCCACATAAATCACTCCCTCCTTGGCTTTGTCCTCCACAAACTCATAGGCCATCCTCTTAATGGCCTCTCTGTCTCCACTGAAAACAAACAAAAGAAAAACACAAAATGAATGACTTTCTCAGTGGTACAAATGAAACCATTAGTCACTGCTAATCCATTATCTAAACAATGATGGCTTACAAAATGAGCAATATAAACATGTACAGAGTATTACTGATATGATATAATTAATTTCATTTAAACACCTCCTACACTTCTCCTTTGTACTAGGGGTGGGAAACTAATTGATTCACGTATGTATCGTGATTTCTTTTTAATTTTCCCTAGAATCAATATTTTTTTATTTTTTTATTTTACTAATGATCCCCCTAAATATGTTCTGTTTATACGGTACTACAGCATATCTGTTTCCATCAAAACAGAGCCAAAGCAGAAAATGCAGAAACTCCATGTTATGTATTTCTTAACAAATGAAATAAATGTCAGACTGACTTATTTCAAATTTAAAAGTGATTCATTAAAAAATAGTTTCCACTTCCACAGATTTACTCCTTAGGTATTGAAATGTGGTTTTGAATGAAAAGGCATTTTTACCATACTCGATACTATGGAGGCAATTTGGTCGGTGCCTAAAATGTATGGAAATCCAGCCCTACTGACAATACACAGCAGTGTTGTGAAACTATTCACAGCTCCTTTTCCCTCTTCCCTTTAGACTCAGCAGCACACTGTCCGCCCCACATCACATGACGGACAACAACACAGCTTCCAGCATTTACACAGGTCTGAATGCCTGTTGTTCTCCAGCATCCTCTCATTAACCCCCGACCCACCCACCCAAACACACACATCCCCACTGAGCTCATACAACAAAAAATCAGCTAAACTCAGCTAGCAAGTTCCCTATGTTGTTGAAGCACACAAGGCTTTCAAGAGCCTCGATCCAAGAGGGTCCATTCAGCACAACTGCGCGCTGCAGTCCGGCCTCTCTACAGACCGTCATTGTGGAAAGCTTTCACGGCTGTGGAGTGTCTTTATTTGGTATTTTCTGAACAGTTCAGCGTCACGGCAGGGCTTGATATAAGACTCCGGAAAGGCTCCCTGAACAACTTTACTCTCCTCCGTTTGGTTGCCAAGTCGACACTTGAGCTCTAATACTTATGTGTTCCTGTTCTGCATGTCTGGCATTTTAAATCCAGCCCAACACCATCAATCACAGCCTATTAGGGGTGGGGGAAACAAAAAAAAACGATTCTTTTACCTAGAATTGATATACAGTATGTATATTTTTTTAACAATGATTGACCTAGTTATTTTCTGTTACTACGGTACTGCATCATATCATATCATATCCGTTTTCTGAACAAAAGCAGAAAATGCAGAAAATCCATGTTATGTATTTATTACATTTTTTTTAACAACTGAAATAAATGTCAGACTGACTGACTGACTAACGTGATGTGCATTCTTTTTAGAAACCAATCAGTTTTTAGAAATGTCTCAGGATATATCGTCTCTAGAAGTGGATTATTCAACTTTTGGTTTTGTTAAAGAAGGGAAAGAAAATCGCAATACTCAATACTATCGAATCGCAGTACTTCTAGTGCTGCAGCGATTAGTCGACTTAAGTCGACGTAATCAACCATTAATATAGGTCGACGTGGCGTTTACCTATTGACCCCCTATTTATTTTTGGTCTCCCGTCTCAAACGGCTCACTGTAATTCACCTCCACACCAGTCTGTGTGCTGTGCGCGCCCTGCTGGTTAATCTGCTGCTATCCTCTTTCTTCCCCCTCCCCCCGCCTTAACTGCTTTGATATGAAAAATGGCGGAGGCAGGTGAGTCCTCCGATTCAAGTCCGAGAATTAGACCAAAAGCTTCAAAAGTATGGGAGTATTTCAGGCCAACTGGTAAAAGAGTGATCTGTACACTGTCAAACTTCACTTGCTTATCACAGGAGCACAACCACAATGCACGAGCACCTAAAAAGGAAACACACAGGAGTTGTTCAAGATGTGCCCACAAAAAAGGAAAAGACAACCTAAGTATATGATTAATGAAACGGCGAGCTAGCTTGAGAAGTACAATGACTGTCTTTGGATGTTCAACAGGCTACTTAGACTTTGGCAGTCATGTTTTAAACCCCGCCATGCATGCAAGGGTAAACGCGAGCAGCATAGCTGCATGCCTGCCTGCTTTCAGCGCGATTCATTATTAGGCAGAGCTAAGCGTGGGGAGCTGAGCTAAGGGTAGTAGGCTAGTCCAGACTCTGACTAATATGGTATAACCTAATGGAAATGCAGATACTTCTGCTTAGATTGTTAATACATATGTTTTTGAACAGTTTACTTAATGAGCTTCTAACAAAAGTAGGCTGATATTGATGTGAAGGTTAAGGTGAAAGCCCAGACAGTTAGAAAATGAGTCGTTAGTGGCAGCAGTAAATACTTCTAGAATTGCAATACATGAAAATCGCAGTACAAATGGAATCGGCAGCCATGTATCGTGAAAGAATCAAATCGGGACAAAAGCATATTGTCCCAGACCTTCAACCTATACTACACACTCTGGTGCTCAGACTTTGGATGCATCATAATTGTATAACATAACTGCCTGGACTTTGACCTCATGGTAGACTTTGGGGTAAAAACATTCCTGCGACAGTAATGAGGTGATGACCCTGACTCTTAATCACTCCAAAGTCTTGGGGCCTCATGTATAAAAGATTGCGCAGCTTTCATACCAGAAGATGGCGTACGGCCAAAACTTGAAAAGTACCTACGCACAGAAATATTCACATGTATAAAACCGGGCGTACGCCACGTCCTGCGCACCTTTCCTTTATACATCACAATCAACGTGAAATCGAGCGCACATGAACGAGCCACCGACCCCGCCTTGCCTCCTCCCATAAATTAATATGGAAATTTCTACAAATGCGCCCCCAGACGGAAAAAAAACTTCACCGACTGTGAGGTTGAGGTGCTGATCGCGGAGGTAGAGCCGAGAACAAAAATGTTCTGTTTGGAGGTTTGTTATCTTGGATAAGCAATAAAAGAAAATGCCCAGAATAGCAAATGGTGACCGGTCAGTGAACGCACCGAACCATTGCAGAAATAAAAAATTAAAAAAAAGTCCAATGTCGAAGTGGAAATCAAGAGAATAGTGTCAGCGGCACACCAGTTACAGAACAACATGCATCTCATTGTCAGTCCAAATTACGCACAATAAGCAGTTTGAACTCACTGATGTAATGCCATTTATTTATTTTCTACGTGTTAGTAGGCTCAGTGAAACGGAGTCCAGCGCGACGGAGGTCCGACTCAGAGGAGGAGAGGTTAGTGAGGCGTCTCCACGGCAGGTGACAGTGCGCACGGATCCGCTGCGTCCAGGCATGGATGAAATAATGAAATAGTAAATAGGACTACAGCAACAGAAATAGGCTATGTGCAGAATTAAGACAGTCAAGACAGCGCAGTGTTTGGTGGACCGGGTACACCTTGTTCACTTAATAGCCTACAAATCATCCACGGGATCAATTATGCATCACATGAGTTTGCCCCCCCCCCGACACAGCGTTCGTTCCTGGGGAGATGGATCCGTGCGTCCAACCTCCTGTGCGCCATGGATGTCTGAGCCTCAGCAACTACAGACTCACAGACACTATTGCATTTTTCCGGGCCGATCTTTTTGTTGCACAGTGAATAAGATATTTCATCTATGGGAAATACAGAGGATGACTGAAAGTATTTTCTAAGTGGATTTTTCATTCATTTCCCGTCCTCACGTTCAACAGAGGTTGAATAGCCTGCAAATTAAACAGTTAATAGTGTGAAAGATGTGAAACATTATCCACATAAATGATCAAACTTTTATGGAGTATCAGTGGATATAATTATGTTTTTTCAGAGACAATGTCACAGACGTGTGCCAGTAAATGAAGTGGAAACTTTATTTTGTAATGTTTGGTGATTTTCGGCACTTTTCAGTTAAAATTCGCCACGTTACAGAGCCAGAAAAGATTTTGCGGACGGCCACGCACATTCTCACGTCAAGTACATTTTTTATACATCACAAAGTGTCCGTGAAAACCAGCGTACGCAACGTTTATACATGAGGCCCCAGCTCTTTGCAATCCCTGTCACCTGCTGAGTAAGGAAAACACCTTTGGTAATTATGAAACGGAATCATCAAAGGAGACCTGTCGGCACTTACGCAACCACGTGCATGTACTCCTCGAACTTGCCCAGGAACATGGTGAGGGTGGCGGGCTGCTGGACGATAATGATCTGCCTCATCTCCTCCACCGTATTCGCTGGTAGAGGGATGTTGCGTCTCCTAGAAAGGAAATGGAAATGTGTTCTTTGTTTCATTTAAACCCCAAATTCTAAATCTAGTTTACCTGATTTGCTCTGCTATCTTAAAATTAAAAAGGGGTAACACTTTACTTGAAGGAAGCTACATAAGAGTGACATGACATTGTCATGAACACATGACACTGTCATGACACAGTCATGACACATGAACCCTAACCATAACCCTAACCCTAACTTGTCATGACAAAAACCGAATGACACTTACTAAAAGAAGCGTTATGTCATAAACGTTTATGACTTGTTTATAATGTTTGTGACACGTTCATGACAGTGTCATGTCACTCTTATGTAGATACCTTCAAGTAAAGTGTAACCGAAAAAGGTTATTGGGGCAACCTCTAGCTCAGCCAGTAGAGCGTGCGCCCCATGTTGGCTGAGTCCTTGGCAGCGACGCAGGTTCAAATCCGACCTGCAGCCCTTTGCTGAGTGTCATCCCGTCTCTCCCTTTCCTGTCTATCCACTGTCACTGTCAAATAAAGGGAAAAGCCCCAAAAAAGAATCTTAAAAATAGAAAAAGAAAGTAAGGTTATTGCTCTATTATATTCTGAAAATGCAGTATTAAAGCTGCTCTAATCTATTATTATGTTTTACATTACCAATGGATCGGATGACAACGTGTTACGTTGAAACCGACAGTTCCCCTCAGCTCTACGGAGCGTTTCAGCGTCTTTTTAGCTCATTGTTTGGGTTTCGTGGTCCGCAACTTTAATATTTTGGTTCAGTCGCACTGCTCTCATTAGCGCCATGTTCAGATGGTGCAGGCAGATTGTTTTTGGCAAAAATACTCTGATACCTGCCTGGCAAGCTGAGACAGTTAGCAACTGGCTGGTGAACATTGTGGAGTACTTAGCGGCAGAGACAGACTTAGGGACTGAAATTTTCCCCACTAGTTGGAGGAGACCAAAACCAAGCTAATAGGAGAGTGAATATTGGACTTACATTCATCAGGTGGACAGAAACAAAGTACATGGGCAACTGTTTGCTTACATGTTCCCCATATGAACTCATATGAACTCTGATAACAAAAAAACTGTATTCAAATAGTGAAGAATCCCTTAATTTTGGTTATTTAAGAATTCTGACCACGATACAGTATGTTCAGAACATGTTTTGCAGTCGGTAAAACAAATCTGTGCTCTGTGGTGGATATCACTTTTCTAATGGCGACAATGTTTCAAACATATCTCTTGCATTTACTGAACTACTGCAATTTTTTGGGGTACTTCTCAGCCTGAACAATATATCTGCGATAACCTAATATCAGCCGATACACTTGCTCGGGGCGATTCATCAGTTATCTATTTTACTTTATCAAATATTCATATTCACAAGTACAGTTAATCAACAAAACTGGGAAGGAACAATGACATCTTCTTATCTCTTAACTAACGTACTTGGCAACATCAAGAAGAGTCTGCACCCTGATGGCTCCATCGAGGTGCACATGCAGCTCAACCTGTGGATGAGAAAGATCCAGTTGTTGTTAATCAACTAAAACATTTTTTCTTCTTCTTTCAAATCGACAGATAAGACCATATATCTGAGTCGGATTGCAAACTTTAGTTTAGAGGAGAATAACGAAGCATGTCAGATACTGGGAAGGGTTTAAAAAGAGAGCCACCGGAGAGCACAGTGGTGCTGGTCATCATTAATGTAGTGCACATGACTGGGCAACAAGTGGTGAAAAGGCCAAAGAAGATGAAGTGTCCTGGCTCTCCTTCAAGCACTGCGGGCCGTGATTTATTCAGGCAGATGAAACCAATAAATCTGTGCTCCTCCTTCAACAACTGAAGCCAAAACTTCTCTCATCAGTCTGGCCCTTGGAGAGCCCAGACCTCGGCCAGGCCATTTCTGGCAATGTTAACAATAGTGAAAAATAATTTGTGTATCCGGCCTGTGATTTCGATCCGCTTCAAAATTTAATGTTTTCTTCCTTGGCCCATGCTACACTCTTCCACCAAGTTTCATGAAAATCAGGCCAGTAGTTTTTTCTATAATCCTGCAGAGAGACAAACAGACTAACAGACAAACAGACAGACAAACCAAACCGAAAACATAACCTCTTTGGTGGAGCTAATAAATTAAGTGTATGCCCCCACCTTTTGGCCATGAAGCTGCTCTAAACTTTATTGATATTTTTATCCTGAATCCTGAGAAGTGTATAATGTTCAAAACAACTTACAAGAGCTACAACAGCTCAAAGATTATATTAACAGTCTCTGGTCAAATGCCCTGAATCAAAGCATCGTTCAGGCTTTCTGCAGGCTTCAGAACCTGAAGAGAAATCCTTCATAAGTCATCACAACTCAAAGGAAATGTATTAGATTTCCAATGGTAACATCATTTAGGGAATGGAATGTTCCTTCCACGAGTTCCCCTTTAGACACACATTCAACTTCCAGTGCACTTTTTTAGTTATTTTCTACAGCCGTGCAATAAAAACATGAATGTTTTTCTACAGTATGTGTTCAGAATGTGGATCTCGTTTGTTAAAAAAACAATGAAGAAAAAAGAATCAACCACCAGCTTTTTAATAAGCCAAACCTTTCTAGGGTATTACAACTAAAGCTGAAACATTTAATCGATTCATCAATCAACTTTCAACTTTAATTCAGCAACTATTTGGATAATTAATTCATCGTTTATGTCATTTTTCAAGCAAAAACTCCATCATCCTCTGCTTCCAGATCCACAAATGTAAAGATTTGCTGCTTTTTTTTCTGTTTGATGTCATTGTAAATTGAATATCTTTGTGCTCTTGGTTGAACACAAACCATTTGAAGACACCACCTTGGACTTGAAGAGATCACTTGGATATCAAGGGTAATGTTCCACTACTTTCTGATGATGTGTGGGCAAAATGATTCATTGAATAATCAAAAAAAAATACCCTGTAATAACCTGTTAAAAGATAATGAAAATAAGCCATAATTATGACCAACTGCTATTCCAACCTGCTTTCTTATCACCTCACTACTTTCGTAGAAAGCAAACGTTGAACAGCTGTGTGTTGTAAAATAAAGAAAATCTTGAGATTATATGTTTACAACAAGACAAGAAGTAATGCGTGTTACTGCAAACTGCTTGTTTACAACGATTTTCTTCCCCTAAAAGCCTGATGTGGTGGAGCGTCAGATGGTTCACAGCTGGAACTTCAGGACATCCTGTGGTAATTCTTTCAGTACACACAGCACTTTCTGTTCTACATAGTGGTAACTTATATACAGCAGGGATCTTCAACAGGCGGGCCGCGACCCCCTAGGGGGTCCTCAGAGTCAATGCATGGGGGCTTCCAAATTATTGTTAATTTTGGAAAGTTTTTTCAAAAATGGAAATGTCTTAAAGGACAATTCCGGCGCAAAATGAACCTAGGGGTTAATAACATATGTGTACCGCAAACCGGGGGTTAGCTGCTAACGCTAGCTTTCGGGGAAGAGGGTAAATCACAATTTCTATACCACTAACAAGGCTCAAAATAGCACCACACTTCCACGGTAGCATAATGAGGGTCCCTACATGTAAAACAACCTTAATTATGCTACCGTTGAAGTGTGGTGCTATTTTGAGCTTGTTATGCTTGCTATCGTGTTAATGTTATTAACCCCTAGATTCATTTTGTGCCAGAATTGTCATTTAACATGAATCCAACATAGTATTAACAAATATAAATCCCCACTGCTTACTGGCGGTAGTCACTAAAATAGCCACCATCCCTATTTAGTTAATCCTAAATAGGGATCGACCGATACTGGTTTTTAAGGCCGATATGGAAACTGATTATTGGTAGTTAATGACACCTATAACCGATATTTGGAACCGATTTGCATTTAGAGTGAAAATGAAAGTCAAAATTAAGATTTTGGAATGTAACAAACTCCTACGCAAAACTTTTTTTAAATGCTTTAAGCATTTATTTAATAATATTAGAAACTTTCAACATACTACACAGTAAAAGAGAGCCAGATAGGGTTGTGGGCGGGACATTAAGTCAGACTCAGTGGTGGGTGAAACCGAAGCAGAGGGACAGACACCGAGCTGGAGCCGAGCCAAAGTTAGACCACTTTTTAATTCATTAACTTTATCGGTTATCAGGCAAATAATACGCAGATACAGATAATCTGCAAACAGCCAACAAACAGCCCGATAATCAGCCAGGGCCGATAGTCGGTCTATTCCTAATCCTAAGGATTCACTGTGCCACATGTATGTTTAACATTAAAACATGATTTATGAAATCATGCCAACAATTATTAGGCTATTTTAATAGCTTAGCATTCTATGCTGAAAAGGTATGTAGAA
The DNA here is from genome assembly GCF_031162955.1 of Sander vitreus. Lineage (NCBI taxonomy): Eukaryota > Metazoa > Chordata > Actinopteri > Perciformes > Percidae > Sander > Sander vitreus. Next base: position 29,034,121 of record NC_135861.1, on the reverse strand, counting down.
AGGCTTTAGGCCGCCCTACAAGTTGTTAAATGTTAAATGTGAAGATGTTCTAGTTTCTTCTCTCCTCTGTGACAGTAAACTGAATATCTTTGAGTTGTGGACAAAACAAGACGTTTGAAGAAGTCATCTTGGGCTTTTTAGGAAACACTGATCTCGATTAATCGAGAGAATAATGGACGGACTAATCGCAATGAAAATAATCGTCAGTTGCAGCCCTAACGTAAACTGAATATTTTCTTAATTTTGGACTGCTGGTTGGACAAAAAGCAGACAGTTGAAGATGTCAAATGTGGATTTTATGAAATTTTGATGAGCACGTCTCACTGTTAATAATCAGGAGATGAATCAATCATGAGAATAATCTCCACTTATTACATAAGCACACACTGACTGTAATAACCTTACTATACTGTGCTGTTAGCATATGAAGCATGGATGGTGAACTGATGGCTACTGCAACAGACAAAACCCCCATCAGTGGTATCATTTCCACAACAGCAAATTAATATTTAATCAGATTAATTCTGCATGCAGCCCCCGAGGCCTCTCCTTTTACAATTCATGAGCTCTCTCTCTCGCTCTCTCTCTCTCTCGCTCTCTCTCTCTCTCACACACACACACACACACACACACACACACACACACACACACACACACACACACACACACATATGTAATTTCTTGGCTTCTTATCAGCTGTCAGCTCCAGACCCAAGACTCCAAAGGGCACCAGTCAGTGAATATACATTTCACGCCTGTGTGCCTGATGTGCATGTGAAATTAGCTGAAAATGAACGGTGCATTTCACTGTAAGGCTTTTAATGAAAGCCAGTTGTCTCTATGCCAGCTAATGAAAGAACTAATAATAAGTGGTGTTTCTGTGTGTGTTTCTATTACAGTGAGGAGAAGCTGGCATGCATTAAAGGTGAATCCCTTCATCCAGTGGTGGAATGTAACTATTCAACTACTATTACTCAAGTACTGTACTTTAACATAAATGTTGAGGTACTTGTACTTTACTTGAGTCTTTTCTTTTCATGCCACTTTCTACTTCTACTCCGCTACATTTAAGAGAGAAATATTGTACTTTTTACTCCACTGCATTCATCTGACAGCTTTAGTTATTAGTTACACAAATTGAGATGTTTGCACACAAAACACATGTAGTTTATAAAATACAATGTTTTATTTAAAATGAAACTAGCCAACAATATAACGGCCTACAAGTCCAGCTGAAATGATTAGACCATTAACTGTTTGGATCCTTTACAGTTTCTAAAATGTGAGGCTTTTTCTGCATTGAGTACTTTTACTTTTAATACTTTTTCCTGATGATACTTACATAGTAAGTAACATTTACAAGACTTGTAACAGAGTATTTTTTAACAGTGTGGTATTAGTACTTTTACTTAAGTAAAGGATCTGAAATACTTCTTCCACCACAAGCACGCATTCATGCAGTATTACCTATTACCTGGACTACAGAACAAACTGTTGTAAAGCACGATCCAAGTTCAGGAATCACACTCATTTCTTTGCTCCATGGCATGGCAGTATGAATGATATAATGTAAACATCTCATTTCATTCTTCACTGTGCTGCTTGACTGATGGATGTTGTTTTGATTGGATTTTTGTTTAAAGTCGGTTGTCACATGTGAAACTGTAGGCTATGCAATAATACATACATACTTCCGTGTTTCACTACCGGCTTCAAGCACAACACCGACAGCGGTAAATGTTGTCTGACATTTGAGTTATTTATTTATATTTTTAACCATTCTTCTTCTTCTTCTTCTTGTCACGAGAACACAAATAATGTAACGGAGTCGTAATGCGTAAAACCAACGAGCCACATGTTCCTTTGCGTAAAATTAGGAAAAGCGCGCCATTCAATAATTCTCCAACCCTTCCATTAATATATATATATATATATATATATATAATAATGCTCACACTGCAGTGTACTGGCGGCTGATAACGTACCTTTGGCTTGTCGAATACCACTTGTTGGGAGGAGAGCTCGGCCATGGTGCAGAGGCTGTGGCTGCCAGTGAGTCCGCTGGTGCACAGAGTGCTGAGGACTGAGGAGCAGAAGCCAATCGCAGCTCGTCTGGCTATTATATGCATGGCTCCGGTACACGCCTTCGTTTATCAAAGGGGCAAAAAAGCAGGAACTAAGTGCTATAATTATACCTGGGTATACTTAATGATGAGGGGTATATAATATAATATAATTATGAGGGTATACTGTAAGGGCTGTACAGCGCTGCAGGTTCAGTGTGCATTAACACATGGAGATTGCAGGAGATAGAAGGATTAACGGCCCGGTATGGCAGCAGCTTTGCACCCATGTGATGAGAGCTTTACCGGGCTAATTCATTATGTCAAACCGGGGAACACCAAGCAAATTTTCGTATTTACGTAAAGTAGCCTACTCTGCATGTATAGGCTGACAAAAACAGCTGTGATTCTATAGCCTATAATGGCCATGGAGAATATGTTGAAATAGCCTACCCTTATATCCAGTTGATAACATTTACAGTAAACACACAGGCCAAAAATAAAAACAGACATTTGGTCCCAGAATGGAAATTTCAAAGGAAAAAGGAAAAATACTGACGTTAGCATTGTTGTCAGAGAAGATAGTATCATTTCAACTGAGCATGTTTCCTTAATATCTGATGACATATTGTGGTCATTTTTTTTAATTTAAATTAAATACAGTAAAAATATTACATATTGGACCTTTAAGGCTACTCAAGTACTAGTAGGCCAGTGAGTCCTTAATTTAATAATGTGATTAAAACAATATAGTAGTAGTATATATAGTGAAGCGAGCACAGAAGTTTAAGGGGCGACATGGCAGGAAAAAACATTGTTTTTAATGCACTGGTCAATTTTGGTCTTCCATAACATGTCTTCTTTCGGACTTGTGGTGAAAACAAAGTCCAAAATACACATTTAGGTCTTTATTTTACTATACTTTGTCTATTTGCGTCTGTAGATTTCTCCTAAATTCACCAAAAGTTGGCGTTCTACATCTATGGAATGTCGTTTCATTCAGTATTAAATAAATTAATAAATACATAAATAGATGAATAAATAAATAAACATGCCTTTGAAATACATCATGACATAAATAAATGAGGCAATAAATACATAATTAAATAAATGTAAATATTCATATATAAATGAATCAATTAGTTAAATAAATATATTAAAAGGTTTTGCTTTTACTAATTTCATGGTACTTTTATTTCATAAGTCTACATTTATTTATTTCAAGAGACTTTTATTTCATAAATCCACATTTATTTATTTCGGTGGACTTTTATTTTCTAATGCCAAATTTATTGATTTCCCTCTCTATTTATTTCCAGTTCTTATATGCAAATCAGGGGGCGTGGCTGTCGCTCACATTCAGAACAGAGCCGTGTGCAAAAAAAAGGCTGGCGAAGTGAGAGTGCGGACATAATGGAAGACATCGGTGGGCTCCGAGATAGCATGCTATCATTAGCAGATCAAATTGATCAACATGGTTTATCAGCAGATACAATTTTGGCACATATTGAAGAATTTTTGGAAATACTAGGGCGGATAAGTGCTCTTCAAGAAATATACATAGACAACAAAGTTTTAAATTGTTTAAGACTGACTGAGCACCATGTTCGTGTGGAAGATGTCCAAGTCCAAGAAGTCAACCTTACCACTGGTACTAGCACAGGTGCTGGACGCCCGCCTCTGGATATTCCAGGTGACATGCTGGCTAACTTTGTGTTGTCCAGTCTATCAACCCAAGAAATCGCGGATCTGTTTGGTGTGTCATCCAGCACGATTCAGAGGAGATTGGCCGAAGAAGGCCTTAGGTGAGTTAACTTACTTATTGAGCTAAAGAGTAGGCTATGGTTGGCAAAAACATTTATAATATAATAATATAATAATACAGGCCGCATTTTACCCACCCTTACAGGCTGTGGTAGTAGCCGTATATTTTATGAGTCGGGCTGTTATGGGGTGCTGCCGTGCTATTGCTTAGCCTGGTCCTACCAGACTCTGGTACATTTCATTTGTACAGAGAGTCTGGCCACTCTCCATTGACAAGTGTTATCTTCCTTGAAGGAGGGTACTCTGTTGAAGTTTAAAACTATTGGATCTGCCCAGAGCCACTCTGGATCTGCCATAACCAATCGCTAACGTTTGGTCGTGACGTCGGCTTAGCATCGCTAGCGTTCGCCTTAGCCAACTCCTTCAACACTAACGAGCTGGAAAATCTAACTTTTGGCCACATCATGGCCACCAACAAAACTCAGCAAAGATTGTTCTTGCTCGGGCTTTAACTTCTGGATACTCGGCAGCAGAGGTGTCAAAAGTATTCACATTCATTACTCAAGTAGAAGTATAGATACTAGGGTTTGAAAAGACTTCTGTAAAAGTTGAAGTATCAACTCAAGCTTTTTACTCAAGTAAAAGTGTAAAAGTACTGGTTTCAAAACTACTTAAAGTATAAAAGTAAAAGTAATGTAAGGGTGAAAAAAATGCCATTAAGGACAAAGGCCACAGTGCACTACCCCACCTCCACACAAAAAAGGAGCACCTTGTTCAATTGTATTTGTCTGTTCTGTATGTTCAAAAATATAAAACAATAAAAAGTTGATCTTAAAAAAAAAAAGAATGAGCACAAGGCGACATTAAAGAACGGCTTGTGTATTGCTAAGGCCACAGGGTCAAAATTTTATGTTTTAATTTAATGTTACAATCCTCTACAGTGAAATACAGACACTTTTACACCGATTAGCTGTCAGCATTTTAACCGTGTTTAATCCAACTACTAGCTAGCGGTAGGCTAACGTTACCTGCTGCCAATTTATCTGGATAGGTTTTTTTTTGTGTGTTTTTTTGAACAATGACAAGCCGGAATGAAAACAAGCCAAACTGAAATAGGAGTAATGAGGCTATTTTTAAAATGTAAGAAGAAGAAAGTACAGATAATTGCGTGAAAATGTAAGGAGTAGAAGTAAAAAGTCTGCTGTAAAATAATTACTCCAGTAAAGTATAGATACCCAAAATTTCTACTTAAGTAAGGTAACAAAGTATTTGTACTTCGTTACTTGACACGTCTGCTCGGCAGCGTTGCCACAACGGACCGAATGCCTTCACTCACATCTTTCTCCGCCGCCATTACGGAACTACAACTCAAACTAGCGCACGGACTCAACGTCATCTTTCTCAGCCACTCCCTCTGTTCACTGATTGGACTGCCAAATATTTGGCCGGAGAAAACCCAAGAATATACCGCAAACCCAGCCGGAGTACTGAAGGAAAATGAAAATTGAGCGGAAGTACATAGGAGGGCGGAGCCAGGCTAGCTATCGCTAGCTATAGGTGGACAAATTCATTAACCCAGCTGCTGTTTTAATCACTGCGGGTTGACACAACATTAGCTGAGGTGTTGTTAAGTGAGCTAGCAGGCAAGCGACTGCTCTAATTCACATTAAACTGAACATTTCCGTTGACGGTGAAGTGAGACATGGTGAATGGGACTTCTCTGGGACTATTTATGTGGACGTTTCTGTATTTGTTTATTTTATATAACATTGTGTTTACAGGTGTGTCAACTGCAGCGGTGTTGCATACATTTGGTACATACATTGGGAATTAATGAAGGGGTAAGCTACGTCAGTTCATCTGACAGGGTAGGCTAGACCAAAAAGGTTGGGGACCACTGCTGTGGCCATACAATTCTGAGGTACTTGTACTTTAAAATATTTCCATTTTATGCTACTTTAACTCTACAATTCTACAATTTAGATGTACATAATGTAGCCTACTTTTTTACTTCAGTACATTTATTTTAAAGCTTTTGCATGTTCAGATTAATAATACAACATATAAATGTACATAAATCATAATATATCACTTATAATCCAGTTATGGATCTATATTATTTAGATATATATGATGTGAAGACTTAATTTAGTCATACACTGCCAATAATGTAACATAAAAACATCCACTCACAGTGAAAAAAGGTTTTTAACCTTTTACATGTATCATCATGGGTTAATAATAATCCTGCATACATCTGTACACATACTGTACATAATCACCCACTCCATGCTATTCAATATTTATTTCTTTGCACTATTTGGTGTAGAGCTTACAGAATCATTAGACTTGTACATAGACTCAGACATAGAATTATATTTGTTGTTGGTCATTGGTGCTTTTTATATATCTATTTATATAACTATTTTCTTCGCATTCGCATGCACATAAAAGTCCTGTCTCTTCTTCACTTCTGTTTATCCAGCTTTGTTGTCCTTGTTTTGAGCTGTATTTTCATTTCAAGTACATTGAGAGCAATGAAAAAAATTATTTATTGTATGTTTACACATTCTTTGCCAATAAAGCTGCTACTCTGCTGAATACCTGATATGTATGATATATGGAGTAATAACAATGTTTTAAGTTTTTAAATGTTTTACATTTTTCATCTTTGCTCAGTACCATCAAATGTGCAAGCCCACAAAAAAAAGAAAGGATTTACACTTCAATGTTTCTACACATTTGGTTTTATTAACATTGGCTATATTTATATATATAAAAAAGTCATTATTGCTTTTACTTTTACACATAAAGCATTTGGATCTGCAGGACCCCAAACAATGAGGGAGTAAAACCAACATCAACAAAACACAACGTTTAAATTGTTATTTTTACATGACTACTCCAGAATCCATAAAGTCTAAACAGCTGGTATCAGTTAACATGCCAAACTTTAGTCTGCTTTGGCTGCAGATTTACGATTTGAGAGTGTCCTCTGCTAAAACTGACTCCATCAGCACCATTGCCTTGCATTCTTCCTCCACTTCCACTGCCTGGATGTAAGTTGTTTACTGACAGATGAAACCTTTGGCATAATTATTTCTCTGCTTTGTAACACAGAGAAACAGCTGCAGTGGTTCCTCTCAGACCTCAACAGATTCTCACTCCCATCTCGTAAAATACGGACGCTTGGTCAGGTGCCTTTGTCGTTGTTATTGACGCTAAAAGTCTCCTTTAGCGCCATATAACGCGCTTTAACTAAACGCGCTTGGTCGGGACTATTGGCGTCCCTTTTTGATACAGTTATGTTAAGGAAAAGGTCTGTGACACGCGGGAATGGGACGGTTGAGTTTAGGAAAAGGTCGTGGGTGGGCTTATGCTTCCGTGACACGCGGGAATAACGGCACGGTAAAAGAAGAAAGGCCCTTCTTTCGACGCTTCAGACGCTGACAGCCACTGTCCAAACGTCCGTATTTTACGAGTTCGGAGTGAGAACGGGTTGCAGAGCTCAATAGATCTTAAGGGATTTTTGAGCTCCAAGTGAACTAAAACGTTTATAAAAGTCCCTCTATAGCTCTTGTCAATGGTCCTTTATTTCCTTAAAGGATCAGTCACAAAAAATAAATTATATTTTGTCTCTTAGCCTACATCAAGAGATAACTAGTCACATCAGTTTAATTTTCCTCTACAAAGGTTTTGAGTTTCCTGCTGCCAATTAAATACACTGGGAGGGAAGTAAAATGTTATCTGTGGTGCTCCAAGCCGGAAAGTTAGATTCAAACTGTTTCATCATCTACTACTTTCCACAGCAGAAGTTTCTTTGCCACCGAATCATATTTTGCCAGTTAGCACCACCTTTTGTTTGTAACTCACAGGAAGCCTGCAAAGTTTTGTCAACAGTAATTTGTGTTGTGGCTTCTGATAAATCTGCTGTGGTATTGGGGAAAAAAATAACCTTTGTCATTTTCCTTTGCTTGTCATCTCTTTTGGCCTTTGCACAACAAGCGTCCATTACTTGTCCTGCTAATTAATGTTTAAACAATCCAGCTAGTAGTTGTTTTTCTTTCTAATAGCATTAATAAGGATAAGAGAGATTGTGCAAGTAATGACCCTTAACATAAATCTGTTTCTTATCTGAGAACTTTGTTTTCACTTGTGCTTGCAGTTTGGACTTTGGCATTATATTTAAAAAAATAAACAAAAAAATTGCATCACAAGTTTGGAAACAAATGTGTAGTAGTATAGTAGTATAGGAGTAGTAGTAGTAGTAGTAGTGTCTTGGTCACAATAGCTCAAATCTTCCCAGCATTTACAAATGTCTGGCATTTTTCAGATATTGTGGAACCAGCTATTCCATTGAGTAAATAAGAAAAATGTAACGAAAGAAAAATAATATGCAAATAACTGAAACATATTTGCATACAACATTTTGCATGCAACAATTGCATACAAATGCCATCAGTCTTAAGCCCCACCTGCTGACATCAGAAAAGGGTATGGTTTACCTTTTTACTGAATAATTTAGAAATGAATATAGGCCTATAATTCTGGATTAATGCATGTCATAATAATAATCATCGGTTGCTGGTGTTATTTATGTTTTCTACTATTTAGGTCAGTGGCTGAAATAACCATGGATGTATTAAGAGAACACATATATAACAGTTTAAAAATGGTGTTCATAGTTCGATAGGATCCGACGTATCATAAGAAGGGGATAGTCGCATGCTCTCAAGTAGCCAGAGTGTGGGAAAACAACAAAACGCATGCCCAAAGCTTGCCCCGCTGCAATTGTATTGGCTGTTTGGTGAAGGTGATTTCATGGGCAGTTTCATGTTAAACACAAAGGATCCTACTCTTTAATAGAAAGGTCTATCTCTGTAGGGATCCTTTCACATTGTTGTCAGACACTTAAAATATTAATCTGAGCATGTCAGTGGCAAAAACAGCACTTTTAGTGGAGGCAAACTGACAGTGAACATTTGTCGTTTTTTGATTGTATGATATAGGTCTTAAATTCCATTCATAATGGTCTTAAAAAGGTCTTTAAAAGTCTTAGAGTTGACTTGGTGAAACCTGTAGAAACCTACTAGTAATGCATTTACAATTTTACCTAAGTACTAAAAGTATTGAAAGAAAAAGTACTTATTATGCAGAATGGCCCATTTCAGAATAATACATATATATATTATATGAATGGGGTATAATTATGGGTAGATTAATGTGTACAATGTACCACTGGTGTACATCACTTTGATGTCGCAGTTGGTTTAGGTGGGGCGTATTTGAATGACTTTACACACTGCTGGGTATTTTTTGAATATTCCCCTGGGGATCAAAAAAAAGTTGTATCTTAACTTATAACTATACATTTTGTTGGAGCCATAACGTAACTTTGTTTGGTTGATATAGCACGCTGGTGACGTGAATGTACATGTGCAGTTTTGTGTTTGGCCACTGGGTGGAGCATTGACACAGGAGAAGACTTCTTTCCACCACTCCTGATCACTCCCACACATTGGCAACTGCTACTTCATGCCACTACTGAACCATTTCATCTATAATTCAGTTATAAAGCACCGTGGTGTGCTCAACACTCACTGTTTATTTCAGAGCTGTGGTGGACCACTTTTACACTCATGGACTCTGAACCGTACTTCAAATGTTATGGGTGTTGTCTCTGGAAATGGATGGGAATATTTCACACTGTTTGCTCCTGTAGGATATGAGCAATTAAGTCTGACATGATCCATCTGGGCCCCAGAAAGCAGATTAAATCAATCAATCATGCAAATGTAAGCAGAATTCCTTCTAAATTTGTTTAAATGTCCATTCTCTCGGTAGTGTGTCATATGCTTTCGCTCTCCCCATCAAATGTGTCAACATCTTCAAATGATGGTTACCAGTACAGTGTAGATGTGTTTGTAATAATGTTGTCCTTATTTAGTTCACCAGCAGGGGCATAATGACAGAATATAGACAATCCCTGAGTGAGATCTTGTGTTTCAGATCTCCAGTCTCCAGCTGTCTGCAGAATATCTCTTTCCTCTACCTGAAGTTAGCGCACAATCTCAGCTAAAAATATTGACACCGTGTACCATGCTAGGAAGTGGGTGCCATCATGAATTGGATCCTTGTTCCTTATTTATTTGTTCTCATTTATTTTTAGTAACTGAAGCTAGAAATGGATGTGTTGTTGGTTTAGGTGTGTCAACGAATGCTGGAGGCTATTTCCACGTTGTTTTGCTGCAATCATCTTTCCACAAACACCTCCTGAACCCGTGTCCGTGCCTGGGCAAGAAAAAGTTTACATAATCGAGAGGATGATGAGACAGCAACATGCAAGTCAAGCAATGTGTCAGGGGGGTTTATAGCACCGTCAATGGAGGAAAAATACGACCAAAATGGGGGACAGACAGACCAAGAAATAATCCAAAGAGAAATCTCAGATGTGGAAAGGCCCTTAACACACCAGGGATGAAAGGAAAAAAGAAATCTAGGAGTATTTGTTGATGATTTTCCACGTTCAAACCATAGACTGTAAAATATGGATGTACTGTAGTCTCTGTGATGTCACCTATAGGTTTCTAAAGAGCCAAAATGAAGCACAGAGGTGGAGCGTGGATAAAGCTAAGGCAGGCCAAATGAAGCCTACAGTCTTGCTCGCCTCCTGTGATGGCAGCCCACGCCCTTTATTATGCCGACATTTAAGCCTTAACCAAAACTGTTTTTTTTTGTTCCAGGCTGTAAACATGTTTCCCTCTGCTGTAAAGTCTAACATTTTTTTAAAAGATTATTCTTTGGGCATTTTAGGCCTTTATTGTATAGTACAGCTGAAGATGTGAAAGGAGAGAGAGAGGGGGAATGACATGCAGCAAAGGGCTGCAGATCGGAGTCGAACATGCGGCCGCCGCAGCAAGGACTGAGCCTTTGTACATGGAGCACACCCTCTACCAGGTGAGCTATCCAGGCACCCTGACTCTGACAATTTAACATGGGTGTGGGGGGTAAGGGGATTGACTCCCTTTTGGAGCCGGCCTCCAGTGGCCACTCGATGAACTGCAGATTTTTGGCACTTCACATTGGTTGTTTTTTTCAGCACCGAAGGTTGCGCTTCGTTTCAAACCGTTCACACCACAACCGACACGAACGTGCACGTTCCATGCATTCCACCCAGATCGCTAATCTGATATAGTCAGGTTTCATAGCATACCTTTCACAATGACCACATGTCATTTCTGACACATGTGTCCACAGCATTGTGTTAACGTTGGCTATTGCACTTGGAAATTAATGGTTCAACAACTAAAATGTTTTCCCCGTCTTTTGTAGGCTACTCACCATCACAATCGAGTTCAACTGCTATCCTTCTTCGGATGCTCACTTTATATCCGTTGTCTTTACAATCTTTACTCTGTTTTCCGAAAAAAAGGGCAGTATATTGCAAGACCAAATGGATTGATATCACTTGTAACGCAAAAGCCATCATTTTTAATTGGTTGGCTTGTGTTTGTTTTTTATTTTGTTAAAATTTGCAAAAGTCAAACCAGCTGCGGAAAATGTATTCCAAAAATTTGGGATTCGGTGTGGATAGGCTCATAGAGATAGATGGGTTCTAATTTTTAATGTGCAATTTATTCGCACAAATTGTTCACGTTTGGATATTCAAAGAGATCCTTTTCTCCATTATTACAGCATATTGTACCTGTCCAAACATTCTTTTTCAGCACTTTATTTTGAGCTCTGATATGTGAAGCTGCACAGGTGAAGAAGTTATTTGTCATTAGAGCAACATTCTTTGGGTTTTGATTCGACAGTCCTGTGATGTCCCACAGACAGTTGTTTCTACCTTTGCTGGCACATCTGTCTGTGCAGCTGTCATGATGAGTAGGTGTGAATGAGCGGCTTGGACGATCCGTGCTTTTCTTTTGTCACAGTAGACACGGCAGTGACCTCAACCCCGTGTACGTCAGGAGTCTGACCTTTGGTTTGGTTTGGTATGTCCTTATCGTCGGCTCTGGGTCTACCTGTGGCAACACTGTGGGATTTTCACACATCAATCTAGAATGTCTGGAATTGTAGGTGTCATTTTAGGAAAAACATTGTGTGTGTGTGTGTGTGTGTGTGTGTGTCCTACTGTAGCTGCTTACACCTAGACCACATATTCACACATTAATCTAAGTGGCTGTAATATGCACATGGCATGCACAACAGACTTACACAATCACTTCTTGAGAAAACTCTCTTTCACTGGAGAGTTTTCATTTTGTGGTTTTCGATTCTGTTCCAGGACATTTTTAGACTTTTGGTGTGTGGAATGTTGGTAATTATCGTATTTATTCTCTGGCTCAGTGGCTAGGTCCAATTAAGTCATGTCTCAGTTTGTTCTTTTGGGTATATTTCGACCACTCAGGACAATTTAAGTTGTATATTACATCACATAACAGCTGTGCATAACCTGTATTATTTCCTCTGCAATTTCACAAGAGCGATTTCAAAGGGAAATGGCCATCTTAGTGGCTAAGTGCTTTTCCTTCTGTGCATTGTTCACAGTTTTCCATCTGCTTAAAAGTTCATCCCTTGTTAAAAGCTGCACTTCCTTCACTTTTCAGGCTACTGCCAATATTCATAAAGTCCAAATATCTAGTGAATATTTAGTTAACAAATTAGAAGTAATTTACCTCTGCCATTTGATTTCAAAGCCAGTGTAAATGAAAGAAGATATCTACAGTGCTGACTGAAAGAAACTTGCTAATGCCCTTGTAAGAGAAAACTTTTTGAGCTGAGGCGTGTTGAAGGACAGACATAGGAAGGAAGATGGAAGTGAAACAGACACAGTGCAGTTTGAGTTTTTATTATGTTGTAATGGATAAGGAGAGCTCTGTCTGTGACCTCTGCAGGGTGTGGTGGTGATCCACTGATGCCGATCATCACATTCCCAAAATCCTTACTGGAACAGTGAGTCAGTATAACTCCGTACATCAACATCATAACCAGACTACAACTTATGTGTTTTCTGACTCAAGGCTGCAAAGCTGGACCACTTGCATACTTTTAGCTGTTTCTGACTGTTCCAGCAGCCACAGCTAATCTGCTCTCTTCACTGAAAGGATACCTGTAGATCTGGCACAGCCAACCTGCCAAAGACTGGAAAATTTTCAGCGCCACATGGTGCCAAAACCTCAGACACCAATTACCAAGTGCACTTGGAGCTGCTCTGCATGTAATGCATGTGTCAAATATTGTCCTGGGAAAGGATTTGAGTATTATTTGTGGCTGTTACAGTCCACACTGTTTATTCTGAGTCACACTCAAATCAGTCACAGCTAGTTGGCACCACCCAAACCAACAAACTGGCCAACTTGAATATTGTCTGGGTTTGCTAAGGTTGGCTAATGTTGGGAGTACTGTACAAAAATGTATTTTTCAGAAAAAGCATAAACCTCAAAATGTGTAGAGTAGTAGCAGTGTCTTTTGTTCGATCAAATCAGAAATTAGATCAAATAAAAAACATATGGAGTATTTAATCTGCTGTGTTTTGTAAAATAAATATGATTGTACCAGTTCTCAAATACCAACACTGATTTCTGTGATTTTAGTTGTTGTTGCCTTTTCAACAAATGAGAAACAAGACTAAAACTGTGTTCAGACTGAAAGCAAAGCAAATTTTCCACAAATGTGACCTGGATTTTTTATATTTATTTGTCCCAAATGGCAAATGGATGAACTGTATGGTAGCTGTAAGATAGCTAGCAACCAGCTATGCTTGTGTGTTTGTGTTCAACTTCAGATTCACAGAAACTTTGCATTCTGTCTGAATACTTAATAAGAGCTTAAAGCCATGCTAGAAGCTCTGTGAGGCTCTACGTTGATCTAAATACTAATGCCAGGATGCTAAGATGCTCACAATGATAAGAAAAGAATGTGTCATGGCAAGCTATTCAATAGTTGTTGAGACATGTGAAAAACCCACAAATTCTCAACCTCATTTAGACGCTAGAGGATAAGTCAGGGTCAGTAGGAAAAGTCAGACGCATACATCCTCTGGGGACCATGAATGCAATCCATCCAATAGTTACTAGGATATTTCAGTCTGGACCAAAGTGGTGGACAGACAGACAGACACTGGATATTCAATCAGCAGCACTACTGTTTAATTTCACAGTGAAACTAATCTTTACAATTGTACGTTTTTTTTTCGACAAAACAGAACAGCAAGATTTGACATCTGTAAATGTGATTTCAGCCCTGCATACCTGTACAGTCTGAGTCTACACTGTATTTTGTTCTGCTTCCAGTCTGAGGTATTTTAGGTTGTTGGACAACTTTTCTGAACATGTGTTAGACATTTTTGTTCTGCAGTGACAGATTTGGTAGAGTGATTTTCCTTTAGATCAATGCATTCTTTTCTAACATTTACAGGACAGATAATATTTTTATTACTTTGCCCTGCAGTTTTTGCATTCACAAATCAACAAGGAATCCCAATGGGCTTTTCCTACATACCATCACATACCAAAACAATATTCGCTCATACTGAATGAGAGTCATTGTACAGGATTTTGGGGGTTTCTTCAAACGTGTCCACTGTCAGTAAGAGTGATACTTTACTGTCTGGGAGCTCTCCAACATCTGTGTGCTCTGGAAAAATGTGTTCTCTGCCACTCTTGGTTGAAATTGGCAAATACTGTATGATTTCACATTCATGTTATGACTTGGCTACATCTTTTTTAGCATGATGCATAATGCAATATAAAGCTACACTAACAGTCTATTCATAAAATGTGTCCTACCAAGTATACTTAGGATCATTCAAGCTTGCATTTAGAATGTTAAGCACGGAGAGAGGCTTTTTCATACAAAACAATAGTCTAAGTGAGCTGTATTTGTTATATACAATAGCTTGAGCTCTTCTTCCTAGTGCTATGTTTTAGTGTAGCCATTACATTGCAATCCTTCCAGCCTCTGTCATTCTTGGAGAGCATGGAAAACACATGGAGCGTTGGCCAGAACATTCTAGTTTTCAGAGAAAGCTGAGGCCTTGCAGTACATCTACACTGGATGGCCACATGGAGCCCACCTGCCTGGGGCCCGGACACACATACTTTCCTCTTCTCTATCTTTCTGTCTGTCTCCTTCTATTTATAACTCATCGCTGGATGTCTTCACTGCCCACCCAGCTCTGTGAGAAATGGCTGATGTTGATATTTAGGAATCTTGACTGAATCCCTTAACCATGAATGGCTAACTTTCTGTTTTAGTGACTGCGGCCCTTTTGCTATAGTGTTTAGATTCAGGCATATTGTGGCTATGACGGCATCCTTGTAACATGTTGTATGACATGTACGTAGTTGTGCTGTATTTTTTTCAATGTAATTTTATTTATAAGTTTTTGAGCACCACAAGCTGATCTAGGGATGGCAATGTCTGTCTTTCGCTCCATCAATTTGGTTCATTACAGTAACAATTATTGGATGGATTGCCGTGAAATTTGGTACAGACATTCATGGTACCCAGAGGATGAATCCATATGACTTTGGTGATCATCTGACTTTTTATCTAGTGCCACCAGCAGTTTAGAAATGTCACTTATCCAGTGGAACATCTCAACATTTACTTGGATGGATTAGAGCAAAAACTGGTACAGAAATTCATGGTCCCCGAGGATGTATCTCAGTGACTTTGGTGATCCTCTGATCTTTCCTCTAGCGCTACCATGAGGTTGATATTTGTGGTTTTGAGTGAAATGTCTCCACAACCACTGAATGGATTACCATGAAATGTGGTACATACATTCATGTCCCCTCTCAGGATGAATTGTAATAACTTTGGTGATCCCCTGACTTTTCTTTTAGCACCGTCAGGTCAAAAACAAAATACCTTCAAAACAAATGACAGTCCCGTCATCCTCAGTTGTCCTTTGTGTTTAGTGCTAATTAGCAAGTGTTAGCATGCTATAACAGTAAACTAAGATGGTAAACATTACACCTGCTAAACATCAACCTATTAACATTGTCATTGTAACACGTGTTAAAGCACTGCTGTGCCCAGAGGAGTCGTTAGGCCTGGGCGTGCCCGGCTACAGCCCTGAATGTTTTATGAATAGCCCCAGATCTCTCGCCCTGTCTCTTTATTTATTTATTTTTTAACAAAAATAAGTATAAAAAGCCCCAGAATGGCACATGCAAAAGTATTTTCCGAGGCACTCGCAGTTCTTCCATTTTCTTTTTTGTAGAACTCATAGTAGAACTGTAACTTTGTCCAGTATATTTTTCCGAGGCGAATAGAACAGGCAGCTACATGCGGGGTCTGACCAACATGTTGTTTTTGTTGCTAGCAACCGTCTCTACGTGAGGAAAGCTGTGAAAGGTGTAATTTTCGGAGGATTCATAGCCAAATCAGTCTAATATACTGATGCCATTAACACAAAGTTTAAGAGCGCAATAATGATTTTGTTTGAAGTTCCTGTGACGTGACGTTTCCAGTCCATGGTTCAGACTCAAACACACAGAGCTCTGAAGCAGACCTGTGCGTCGCTTAGTGTCCACTCTCGCTGTAAAAATAGAGATTAGCAGCGCGCCTTCTGTGGTCTGTGCAGCTTCAGCATGCGTTTGTGCTCCGTGTATTTCTGCCGTAGTTTTGGTTTTCCACCTCCAATATAAAGCAGCGTACAACCACTTCCCTAAGCTTTTTCACAGATTCAGAGACCAGAGACCCAAACGGGTCTCTGTGTCTGTCAGAAGGTCTGAGATCTACCGTATCAGCAGACCAATCACATAATGCACTGCAGACTATGGTGCAGGTGGATTATTTTCTGAAATATAGTGACTTTATTATTGTAATAGCCTACTGGGCAGCTAAAATAAACATGCACTGGCTATGAACAAGCTGGGCAAGCCAATCCCCGTTTTGCATTGCATTCAGTTAAGTTAAATGGGTCCAGGCTAAGCCCTGAACCTCCTCGAGTCCTAGAAACGCCCCTGGCTGTGCCTTAGTACAGCCTCACGGAGCTGCTAGCATGGCTGTAGAGTCTTATTCTGGGACAGTCTCAGACACAACACACATGCTAACAAAGATGGCTGTTTAAAACTTAAACTGTGTATCCTGAACTGCTTCAGTCACGTTGTTAGCTCTGCTGCCTCTGCAGTAACTGTTTAGTAATGAAGCAGCTCAGCTCTGTTGTGTGTCTAATAGAGCTTAACAGGGACTGTCACCCCCGTTCAATATCTCCATTGATGTTTCATTAAATGCTTATATAAATAGTTTTAAGCCTGGAACCAAGCCAACCAGCTACGAGATTAATCATGACCATAAAACCTTGGCGCAAAAGATCATTTTGAAAACCTGCCGTTTGCAGGTCAGCGAGTACAGTAAACATTTGCATGGTAACAGCGAGTTCTAAAAATTAGAAATGTCGCTGTTATGCTTAGGATTGTGGGTAGTGTAATATTTCTAAAGAAACAAAATGCGTATAAAACATGTTTTTCTTAAAACAAGGTTGATTTCATACGGACTTCTAGCTTCTACAGGACCAGAAACTTTCTGTTTACAACCTCGTAGCTCGTGGTCAAGCTACCTCAGAGGGTTTAGACATTTTGACTGATAATCATCTGAAATCCTTATGGAGAAAATGAATGTGATTTTTCCTTCCGGAAACACACTGTTGAGCAAGATGTGTCCTGTTTAAATTCTCTTCAGAGGAAAGCTTTTCTCACAATAGAAGAGATATTGCGATGATTTAAGTTTAAGCTAACCTCAGACATGCTGCCCTTACATCATGTAAACCAGAGGGTAAGAGAAGGATTTCATCTCTTTGAAGTCTTGCTGAAGTTACACACTAGGGACTTTAGGGAGTATTTTAGGTTTGGGGATGAAAATGAAATAGTGGAAATATCTGCTCTATATCTGTCCTTTGAAAAGTTCATCTACTATATCTGACTCACCATACAGTCGACTTAAATCAGGAATCGTCACCACAAAAGCCTCGGAGGTTGTTTGACTTGTAGACAACTGGGCTAATGTATTTTTCTCCCCTCAGCTCGTGTGAAGCTGTGTAAACTTAGAGCGCCACAAGACTGGAAAGAGAGGGAGGAGAGGAAAACGAGGGGAAAGACTTGGGGGTGGACGTGTGTGTGTGTGTGTGTGTGTGTGTGTGTGTGTGTGTGTGTGTGTGTGTGTGTGTGTGTGTGTGTGTGTGGTTGTCTGGAAGTGGAAATGGGCAGTAGGGAGGAGGAATGTGAAACATTTCTGATGCCGGTCCAGCGGCTGTTTACACGGTAGTCAGACTGTGACATCAGAGTCCAGACTTTATAAATGTCAGCAGGCGCAAGAATGAGCAGTTAGCAAACAGCATCACACAGGTTAGTGAGACAGACGGAGCTCCATCAGCAACGAACACAAGCCCCCATGGACCGACTACTGTGTGACTGTGTGATAGCTCTGGCTGGACTGCTGTGTGTGGCTACACAGGTGAGGCCTAGTCCTGCTTCCTTACAGTAGTTGGTTCTGAATTAGATTAGTATGTGTGTGTGTGTGTGTGTGTGTGTGTGTGTGTGTGTGTGTGTGTGTGTGTGTGTGTGTGTGTGTGTGTGTGACCATAGGTCTGAAAGATGTGTGATTTTTCTAGGCTCACTTTATTGTTACAAGATTGAATCATATTTCTAAAGAACATTTCTGTGCAGGAAATCACAGACAGTGTGATCATTTATCCATAAGTTATTCTAGTTATTTTATTTGTTTTATGTGTGGAGGAACATCTGCTTGTCTACCCTGTTTTGAAATGAAGAAAAGAGGGATGATAGTTATCCTGCCTGGACAGAAGTAAGGTCACAGTGTACAACATATGGAAATATGATAAAAGAGTAGGACCATAACAATTCTAACTTCTTAACTGTAACTTTTTAATACCTGTTCATTATTATCCTGATTATTTGATTAGTTGTTTGGCCTGTCAAATGTCAGAAAATAGTGAAACATTCCCATCACAGTTAACTACACCCCAAGGTGATATCATAAAGTTGCTTGTTTAGTCCGACTAGCCGTCACAAAACCGAAAAGATATTCTAGTTTATGATCACATTTGAGAAGGGAAGTAGATAATTGTTGGCATTTGTGCTTGAAAACCAAATTAAAAGGGTGAGAAATATCAAAATTGTTGACGATTCATTTTCTGTAACTGACTAATTATTTCAGCCCTAAAGATACGCAAATTAACTTGTCGACATGACTCCATAACACCAGATTGTCTGCATATTTATTTTTCTCTTCCACATTATCATCCTGCTCTCTGGTTTAAAGCTGATTAACAGTAAAGAAATAATGTGTAATGTTCTTGCAGCGTGTGTTTGTAAAATTACAATACAGCAGCATTATCTTGTTGAGTCTGAATTCGGTCTGTATTTCTATACAGTGTCATGAAGCAACGAAACCTGCTCTGGTTAGGTGAAACTGGGCTCATCCAGCTCTTGCCTGTGTTTTGGCTCCACCAGAGACATGTAATTGGAAACAGTGGTTTGGCCTGCCTGACTGTGTTGGATACCGGAGGCAGTTTCTAAGAATACCAATAATATTTTCCTTACTCATGAGGATAATGATTCAGCTCATGATTATGAGAATTGGTATGATGATAATGATGTTCTCTGTTCCCATGTGTGTCGTCCCTGCAGGTGTTGTGCCAGCTGTGTGACAGGCCCTGCCTTTGCCCCACTTATGTGCCCCAGTGTCCCTCAGGAGTCCCGCTGGTGCTGGATGGCTGCCGCTGCTGCCAGGTGTGTGCCCGGCAGCGGGCCGAGCCCTGCACCGAGATGTTTCCCTGCGACAGCCAGAGAGGACTGCAGTGCGACTACAGCGCCAGCTTCCCCGGAGACCCCGGGGAGTGTGTCAGTGAGTGCCTCTTTTAACAAGCAAATAACCCGGGGCCATGTTTGGGTGGGTAGGACAGAGTGAAGTGGACACACAGGGAGGAGGTGATAGAGCCTCAGTCAGTCTGCATGAGCGGGACAAACAGACACTTCATGTTTAGAGTGTGCTCAGCCGAGCTCAGGGACGGCCTGCCGGGCGGCGGTGCTCTGCCAGAACTCCAAAACCTTTCAACTTCTATTTCCAGGACTGCTGTTGACACGTTTGCTCTAATGATTGTGCTTTGAGCAGCATGATAAATTGCAGAGACAACACTTACGGATTGAAGAACAGACTCGGCAGTTACTCAGTGGAGAGGCCTGGTTTCCTTTAAAACTACACAACCATTGGCAGGGACAGCAGCTCCTGTGTCCTCACCTCTCTCTCTCTCTCTCTCTCTCTCGCTCACTCTCTCTCTCTCTCTCTCTCTCTCTCTCTCTCTCTCTCTCTCTCTCTCTCTCATTCATTTCCCCCTGCGTCCATCCACCTCCCCCCTCCCCCCTCTCCCTTCACGCTAATCCAATTCTTTCACTTCCTGATTAAGTTTCCCGCGTCAGTCCAAGGTGCAGGTGTGGTGGAGGAAGTTAAGACGGCATCTGTGCTGTGTGTGTCCTTACAGGTCAGGAGGATCTGCGCTGCAAAGTCAACGGCATCACTTACCGTGATGGCCAGTCCTTTCAGCCCTCATGTGACACCTACTGCCACTGCAGAGGCGGAGGGGTGAGCTGTGTCCCAGCCTGTCCTCTAAATTTCCGTCTTCCCACTCCGGACTGTCCCAACCCACAACATATCCGGCTACCGGGCAAATGCTGCAAGGAATGGGTGTGTGAAAACCTGGAGAACACAGTCATTCAGGACGCCATTACAGGTAAACTCTACAGGTGGAGGCAGGACTTATGAGGGTTCAATCAACCCTTAGAGGAGGAACACATCAAACATCCTCCACTGCAGGCCTATATTTATGTTATAAAGTAGATTTCATACTAGCAGCAGCAGTGGAGTACAGTAGAAGCTTCACAGTAGATAGATGTAACTCTCATGTCTGTACAGTACATATGAAGCTACATCCAGCAGCAGATTAGCTTAGCTTAGCATAACTAGTCCGGACCGTCAGGTAAAAAAACAGCCCCTCTAAAGCTCACTGATTACCATCTTTTAACTTGTTTAATCCGTACAAAACCCAAAGTGAACAACAAAACAATTTGTTTCCCCCAGTTTCCGGTCTTTATGCTAAGCTAAGGTAAGCTAACTGTCTCCTGGCTGTAAGCTTCATATTTAATGAGCAGACATAAGAGTGGTAGCGATCTTCTTGCCAAAGTCTCTGCAAGAAAGCAAATTAGTGCGTTTCCCAAAAATGTCAGACTATTCCTTTTCATTTCGTCCTGATATCAGAGCTGGGTATTTACAAGATATTTTCCAGAGTCAGATGTATTTCCATATACAGTATCACCGGATTTCTCAGCTACAGATACATTGACGATCAGTCCGTATGGCAACATTATCGTTCCATCATTTTAATGAGGTCTGTCACTGGTGGTCATGTCTGGAAGTTTTTACTGGCGCATTTTTGCATTAAACTGGGGAGTGTCCGGCCAGAGGAAAACTCCCAAAGTCCAAATATAACTCACTTTGGAAAAGTCAAAACATTTTTTTTCTCCGTTTCCTAGTTTCATAACAACGACGGCAGCTGTGTAACAATTAAACATGAAGCCATATAGAGACTATTACTCCATTAAAAGTGTGTGTGTGTGTGTGTGTGTGTGTGTGTGTGTGTGTGTGTGTGTGTGTGTACGTGAGAGGGAGTGTTAGGGAATTGAAGCCACTCTAAAAACATCTGGAATTCCAAACATTGTCGGAGTCAAACAACCTTACGAGTGCAGCAATAGAACATTTTGTTCTTGGATACAAAACCTGCGATGTCATTCCTGAAGATCAGCTGATTATTATGATTTCTACATGTTAGTCTTGGGGGAAACACAATTTTTGTTATCTTCACAAAAATCCAAAGCATTGGATTAGTTTTGAATTGGACATTTTTGTGAGCAAAAAACAATCAGATTAGACATTAAAGTTACTGGAAGTGAGTCACTGAGGTGAATGAGTTCGATCAGCATCTAGTTTAGTTTAGTGCCAAGGTTCTCTAACTTTAAGGCTCCAGAACTTGCCTGGAAATCATCACATTTTTAAGTTTTCTTCAGTTTCAAAGTAATCCAGTGTCTGGACTAGAGATGGTCCGATACCATTTTTTGCTTCCCGATACCGATTCCGATACCTGAACTTGCGTATCGGTCGATACCGAGTACTGATCCGATACCAGTGTGTCATACATTGTATTGTGTTTTAACAGCTGTGTACTACTAACCCTGTATGGATGTGATATGATTGCTGTCATTGTTGTACGGCCTGGCTTATGTTAAACTCTTTGTGAAACATGAACAAACACAAACAATAAAACGCCACAGAACTTTCTTTTATTATCCGGTTTGACACTCAGTCATAATGGAAAAAGAACATAAATCAACTACTTTAAAGTAGATTTTCTTCTGGGCTAAATAAGGTGCTATCTGATCGATGCATGAACTCCAGTACTTTCCGATACCAGTACCAGCATTTTAGGCAGTATCGGAGGCTTTTCCGATACTGGTATCGGTATCGGAACGTCTCTAGTCTGGACATCCATGAACACATTCCAAACAGGAACTGGTAATAATTAATTCAGCATACTTTTAGTGCTGCCAATTTCTCAAAATATGAACAAATATAGGCATAAAACCTGCTATTGTACATGCTGCAACTTGAACTGTGGATGTGATCTGAATTTGCTTCTCTGTGTTTTATTTGGTTTCTTTAGCCATGAGACCCAGCAGGCTGTGGCCAGCTCTCCCGATGGATCACCCTTTAAACAAACTGATCCCACCTGCCTCCACCTGTACAGCAAAGAGCACCCAGTGGAGCGCCTGTTCCCAGAGCTGCGGGGCCGGGGTCTCCACACGGGTTTCTAACCAGAACCCAGCCTGCAAGCTGCAAATGGAAACTCGACTTTGTAAAGTGCGGCCTTGCCATACAGTTCCGCCCGTCCCAAGGAAACCCATGGTGAGCTTTCGTTTATGTCTACTGCCTGTATGTTCTGTGTCTATTTCTTCACACATCCCATTTGGTTCCATTGATGGTTTAACAGGTATTTTTTTTAACCTGGAGGTGTCCCAAGTGACTAATGTGAACAAGTATCTTTGAAATTGGTCCAGCATTGAGTGAGAATGCTGTAACCGGCACCCGCGAACCGGACTGCAATGCAATCCTATAGGACAAATGTGCATCGTCAATATAGTCCATCCACTAAAAGTGCTGTTTTTGTCAATGACAGGCTCAGATTATTATTCTAAGTGTCTGACAACATTATGGAAAGGATTCCTACAGAGATAGACTTTTTTTGTTAAGAGTAAAATCCTTTTTGTTTAACCAGAATCGCCAAACCCACCAGACCCATCAGACCAGCGATTTCTGGGCAGTTTCATGTTAAACAAAAAGGATCTTACTCTTTAACAAAAAGGTCTATCTCTGTATGGATCCTTTCATATTGTTGTCAAACACTTAGAACAACAATCTGAGCATGTCAGTGATAAAACAAGCATTTCTGTGGACGTAAATTCAAGGTGCGCAATTGCCCAATAAAGTAACTTACATTATAGCTTGTATTGCCGCTGCCGATTGTTGTTCACATCAGTCACTTATAGTAGACACAAAAACATAGGAAAATACAGTCCAGATTAAAAAAAAAAAAAATTACAAAACGATGATTCTGGTGTTATGTGCTGAGTTTGGAGACAATTGAAGCTGGAACTATAATTTCTGGGAAACAAATAGCTATGGCAAATGGCTAATTACAACAAAAGGTAAGTGTGAGTATATGCTTATTGTGATTAGGGTGAACTTCAAATATTTCTCCAATGCAGAGCTACTGTGCACAATGGTACCATTTGAAAGGTACCCTGTGAAGTTTTGTTGTTAAGTTTTTGTATATGCATGCTGTTTTCCTAGTGGGGACAGCAGGGACGGTGCAGGGCTAGCTACACGTCACCAGGGCCCATTCGGCTGGTTCACCAGGGCTGCTACAGCACCCGGGCCTACCAGCTGCGGTACTGCGGACAGTGCACTGACTCCCGCTGCTGCACGCCTTATCAGAGCACCACGGCTGAGGTGACCTTCCGTTGCCCCACAGGCAGACTGCTGCAGCGAGCTGTGATGATGATCCACTCATGTGTTTGTCACAACAACTGCCCCTATTCACCTTACAGTAACCCTGCTCTGTGGGGATACAGGCCCTGATGACCCCGAACAGTAAGACTTCACTGATTCGTATCACACAGGCATCCTCTGATCAATGTGCCTTGGAAGACAAAATGACAATTGTCGATAAAAACTGTGATTGATTTGGGATGAACGTTGATCTTCACACATGTACAATCTCAAACTGCACTTATTCACAACTCCTTTATACTCCCACACATTGGGAAGCCATTATACTGGTGTTTTAATATTTTTTCTTTTACCTTATTCAGGAATCAAAATGATTTGGCAAATGTAGAGAAAGTAATTTACAGTGTTTGGCACTTTTTTTTAATCACAGAAGTTACACAGTGCTTTATAGTAACAAGAAAAGGGAATGAGAGGAGATAGATAAGACAGAGAAGAAAATATTAAAAACAAGGAGAAATAAGTGTATAACCCCTAAAAGAAAAAGGTATAATCACAAGTGTTTTTTAAGAAAGATGTGCACTGATTTTCCCTCTGAGACTTTCCCTCCAAGAGGTCAGAGGCCACAGCAAACCCTTTAAGTACAAAGGTGCCTGATCATGTAATGGCAGTTGTATGCCAAAAGCAATCCTCAAAATGACAGGGAGCCAATAGAGAGTCACCAAAGCTGGTGTCATGTGTGGTTTTTATTTAATTTTTGTTATAAGCATCGCTGCTGAGTTCTGGACTATTATCGGTTGCAAAAGAGAAAATATGCTGAGGCTCCTTTACAAAACTATCCAGTAGTCGACGCCGGGTACAATAAAATCATGGTTGACTTTTTCCAAATCTTTTGGCTCATATGGAGCTCAGAATTTAGGTTGGGATCATCACCAAAAAATTGGTTTTTATACTGGGTTAAAAAAATGTAGGCCGGTGGGTCAATTCAATTTGTGTAATTCTGCATTACCGTATTTGGGCGAAGAAAATTATTTCTTGATATTCAAATACAGATTTTTCACCTAAAAGACCCAAGTTGTGAATTGAGGACAGTTGGCCATAATGTTAATTTGGTCATAAAGATATTTTTTAAAGACATATTTACACTGCTTACCAACAACATCTGTCTTTAAGAGCAAATGTCAATGTCTTAAAAATGTGTTTGTTTGATAGAAAGTTCTGACACAGAATGACTCCAACCTTTGTGTTGACAGAAAATGTTTTCTGACGTGATGCAGTGCAACTCTTAGCTTGTACAGTTTTGTTTTTGTGTGTTTGTAGTCTTCCGACATTGCACTTATTTCTGTATTTTCTGTTTTGTTGTAAATAATTCTGGACGGAGGTCTCTTATGTATACTGAAACATGTCTCAATACCTTACATACTGTATGTCTTGCATTTTTTGCTCTCAATGATTTTTGTGTTTTTTGATTTATATTTTTTCATATTATAGTATTCACAGATTTCTATAGTACGGTGGCCCTGAAGTGCAAATCACAACAGCAAATAGAAAAACGCAACAGCAAATCATAAAACACAACGGCAAATAGGAAAACACGACAGCAAATAGGAAAACACGACAGCAAATAGGAAAGCACGACAGCAAATAGGAAAGTACGACAGCAAATATGAAAACACGACAGCAAATAGGAAAACACGACAGCAAATAGGAAAACACGACAGCAAATAGGAAAACACAACAGCAAATAGGAAAACACGACAGCAAATAGGAAAACACGACAGCAAACGTGAAAACACGACAGCAAATAGGAAAACACGACAGCAAATATGAAAACAAAACGGCATTAACTTCTATCGGAAAAGGTGTGTTTTCATATTTGTTGAAGTGTTTTCATATTTGCTGTCGTGTTTTCCTGTTTGCTGTCGTGTTTTCCTATTTGCTGTCGTGTTTTCTTATTTGCTGTCGTGTTTTCCTATTTGCCGTTGTGTTTTATGATTTGCTGTTGCGTTTTTCTATTTGCTGTTGTGATTTGCACTTCAGGGCCACCGTACTATAGTCATGCTGTACATACTAGAGCCTTTCCCAACATTTCACTTCATTCATCAATAACTGCTGTGCAGTGCGCTTCTTCCTTTTGTAAATGAACTGTTAAATGTTATGCTTACAGAAATGCACAGCACCACAGAAGTCATTTTTGGTATATCATAAAACAAATTAAGCCAAATGAAAGACTAGTATTACTATTAATGGATTTTTGTTTTTGATGTCTGTACAATTCTGCACATAAGCATGCACTGTGCCTCAGTCACTCCAGATGAGACATCCTGACATCTTGTGGACAAAATACTCTACTGCTGGGGATGAGGGCATTGCTATAGCTTTATTTCTTTTTTTTTTTTTTTTTTGTTTATTTGAATAGGGACAGATACAATCCGATGCCTTTTTACAATAGGATATTACAAAAGGATTATAATAAACAATCCCTGTAATATTATCGATAACATACAGTATCAAGATACCATCAGCTCACTGTTGAGCAGCTGCAACAGAAAGTACCTTACCACAGGAAGTGGCAAACCTTAGTTTCTAACCAAATAACGTATTTAGAGAACGAAATCTGACACCTCTTGTCACTGTAATAGGTTACCTGCAAGCAAAAGGCGTGTAATACACAAACTGCAAACTATAAAGTGTAAACATTTTATTTTATTTCTGTAAAAACTTCTTTATCTTGATATAATTATATCAAGATTTCAGATAAATTATAATTTATCTGAATGACTACAAGCTGGCTACTTATTAGGGGTTCATGACACAGAACTATAATAGGCATACCCTAAATGTTTAAAACTCTCACATTAGAAATGGTGCTAATTAAAAGCATAGGTTACTAAATAGAGCTAAACATTCAGTTTCTATTTCTAATAAGGTTTTGTCAGATGAGTCAGAAAAGGAAAGTAAATCTACATGTAGGGCAGCACAAGCTTATATAAACCTTTAATTGTAGTGTAAGCTGTTACTTGGGCTCAGCATGGATTCCCTTAGATGACTTTTCATTTTATATTTTTAATTAAAAATAATCTGACAAACCAGCTAACCTATGTTGTTTCCTGGAAGCCAGCATGTGCAGGAAATCAAACACATGGCAAGGGTGAGGCATAGAAAAGGAAGTGTTCTCTGAAAAATAGATCCTTTGATTCTGTTTCTATCTATTCTATCTCACACCCGGCAAGAGAAGGAACTGTACTAACTGTCGAGAAGACAATGGCGAACGCATCTTGTCAAGATATCAGATTTGACTTTACAGGCAGATTCCTGCCACCTGTTTACATCTTAGTCTTCATCATCGGTCTGTTAGCTAATGGATGGGGATTGAAGTCTTTGCTGCAGAAATGGAAGAAATTGGGTATCGTTAATGTGTTTGTTCTCAACCTCGGACTAGCTGATATTTTGTACCTGCTCACACTCCCCTTTTTGGTGGTGTACTACTTTATGAAGAGCACGTGGATCTTTGGAGACACATTCTGCAAGATAACACGATCCTGTTTCAACCTGAATTTATATGGCAGCATCGGGTTCCTTACTTGTATAAGTGTGTACAGGTACCTGGCTATTGTCTATCCAATGAGAGTGATGGGAAGAATAACTGTCACTCACTCTGTGGGGATCTCAGTCATGGTTTGGTTCTTGGTGAGCGTTCAAAGTCTTCCAGACATGCTCTACAGCAAAACATTTGGAAACAAGTCTGAGAAATGCTTCGATACCACCTTTAACATCTATGTGGATGATTACCTGAAATACAGCCTTGGATGGACACTCACTGGGTTTTGTATCCCATTGCTCATCACACTGGGCTGCTATGGACATGTGATTGTCGTTCTCTGCCGCACAAATACCACTGATAAGGTACTGAAACAGAGATGTTTGAAGTTGTTGTTCATCGTGATTCTTCTCTTCTCTGTTTGTTACATCCCCTATCATGTACTGAAGAACCTCAACCTCTGGTCAAGAGTTCTGCAAAAACAGAAGATATGCCGTGAATGGTCTAATGGAGTCTACATTGCTCATCAGATAAGTCGTGGCCTTGTGTGTCTGAACAGTGCTCTCAACCCTCTGGTTTACCTCCATGGAAATGAAGATATTCCTGCTAAGCTCAGACAGCTGCTCCAGCAAGCTCGTCTGATGTTCAGCCAGTTGTTTCTGTCAAACTCCGGCTGTGTGCCTGTGTCTCAAACTGCAGATGAAGTTCAACAAGAGTTAGGATTTTAACATGAGCTGTTATAGAAATAAATATATAGCTGATATAACTGATTACAATGTAAATTAAATTCTCTTTTTTTTTTCTCTCTCTTATGAGTTGCTTTCTTTGCCTAAAAGTTTTTTTGCTGTACATGCTGTGCTGTGATCTTTGTTTGGCCTTGTGTGTCTGAACAGTGCTCTCAACCCTCTGGTTTACCTCCATGGAAATGAAGATATTCCTGCTCAGCTCAGACAGCTGCTCCAGCAAGCTCGTAAAGCTGTCATGCGTCTCACCCCTAGTCAAGTTCTACTGGTCGAATTGTCTAATATGTGAATGAAATTGAATTATTGTATTGCATCTTGTTCTGGGTCTATTTTATGGTCATATTGCTATTAACACGGTCAAAAAGACTCATTAAAAAAAAGGAATTTCATTTATGATTATTATTATTTGAAAATGTCACTGTTCACTTTCAGAAAGGTTTGCTGAGAGAACGGGACCATGTTTTGTGATCGGGGGCTCAGTGCTATGCATTATCTCTTTGGATTGAAACAGGAAGTTCATAGTGTGAAAGTGTAAAAATAAACAGGGTGCAAATTGTATGAGCTTCACTGACTGCAACTGCACATCAAAGGGTAGCAAAGGAAGAAAAACGAAAAGAATAACGGCAGACTCGTGTCAATATTGGTATGATCAAGCACAATGTGAAAACAACACAGATTAACAGCTATCAGCATAGTTGTGCAAAATCCCTCCAACTTTAGTGAGCTTACTTACATTTTGATAAAGCATGGGTTCAGGAAAACAGTATTGTACAACAAATTCAATGGTGGTGATGACAAATCAGGAAAAGAATAAGACACCATAAACAAGAGTTAGAGCAAATGTTGTAACAAGACAAAGAGTCTACAGCCATCCTGTTTCATCTCCGTGAGGCTGCACTTAGGCCCAGCTGTGCTTTGAGCTAAATGCTTGCACATCTTAGTTTAGTGTTAACACAAACTGCATGTGAGGATGACAGGAATGTCATCATCGGTTTGGTCATAAACCAAAGTGAACAAATAAAAGATTGTCCTGATGATGGCACTAGATGACAAGTTTATTCGGGGCGGTATCTTCCCACGAACCTGCATGTGACAGGATGGGGAGCCAAATCTGAACAGCTTGTTGATTCTAAAGATTTCTGATCTAATTAGGCCACAAAAAAACTGCAAGGTGGAGAGTGGGGGTGTGGCCTTGACCAACTGCCACTTTGCTCGTTTGAAAGCCATGATGCCTCTCTCTCATGGGTGGGCCAAATTCTCTGGGTGCAGATCCCGCATTCGCAAAAGATGTCACACTCTTTTGTACGAGTCTCTTAGAGAAACTTTTCAGACCCCTTAGCAACTTTTATTTTTTCTTCAAAAAAGCAACTAGCAACAATTATAGAGCCTTTCTGTATAAGACTCTGGAGCGTGAGGTCTTTCTCTCTTGCAGCCGCTGCAGTCACTTCTGACTGAGGAGCAGCGGTGAGCCTACGGACCATGCATGGTGCTGGCCCACTACATGACGCGCCCGTAGGCTCGTTACACAACACCCCTGCCCCTGATTGGTGCATCTGAACAGTGAGCTGTGGATCTTTGCAAATCGCACTACAGGCTGTAGGTGGAGCCAGAGGAGCCGGTTTTTCTTTTTTAAATGACCTGCTTCATGTAGTTCTACTGGAACATAGGGTCAGTTTCAGCAAATATGACAAAGTTAGTTTTATAAGTCTTACCTACAGCACATTTCAAAACACAAAAATTATATAAAAATTAAATAAAAATAAAAAATAAATTAGTTTACTCATACAATGTGCCTGCTGGTAGTAAGAACCTCACCATTAAATAAAAACTGGCTTTAATCGGTTAACTATTTTCTATGTTTCAATATGTTTCATGCAGTTTCATGAGCAGGGACGCTGGACAAATGAATGTCTATGTAAGTCCTTAAACCTTCGTCAAGCATGTGACCTGAATCTGGTCTCTAATTGGTTTCCTAAAGATTTTCCTCCTGGCGAATCAGAGTTGGATACATGTTATTTTATGCAATTTGATTGATTCTCGACACCTGTCATTCAACTTTACATTCTTGACCGCTACTCGCGCAGGTGATACCGTCACTGAGCCAAAACCTTGCAAGCTGACAATCGCACAAATCACTTTCGTAGAGATAATGGCAGCAGTTAAACCAAATTATGCCACTGATTTACAAAAAAAAAAAACTTTCACAAGACGTTGGCTGGAAGAAAAAAAGAGGATAGAGGACTGGACCAACCCGATTTACAAATCCAGCAGCAGGCCAGTGACCGAGGACGAAGCTACGCCCGGGGCTTCACCGGAGTTGGTTGGCTGGATGTGATGTTAGCAATGCTGACATTTTGTTTTTTTTTGCTTTCCTTGTCTTTTTATTTTAAGTGTCGGTACTGAGGTTTTGTGGACAACAACGCGGGTAAGAGACCTAAAACATGTCTCTGAAAAATGCAAATGTCATGAAAGTAGCCACAGCCATCTTGATAATAGCATGAAGCTATAAGTAACGAGAAGTAACGTCTGCGGATCCGCTCCGGAACGTCGGCGGAGTCACTGGGTTTCCATTAAAGTCAATGTGTGTATTTCCACTGACTGCGGAACGGCTGCGTTCCGACTCTGGCACAGCTCCGGCGGTCCGCAGCCCTCCGGAGCAGATACGCAGAGCTTCTATTTTTGCCGGACGCCGGAGAGCTCCGCAGCAATTCAGCACAGGGCAGATAGTGCGGGACAGGAAGTCGAGCACAGAAACAAAATAAAAATCCGGTTAAGTTTCTAAATAAAATACACCGTGCTCACGGCGGATCATATTTCCCTGCACTACACCTTGAAAACACAGCACAGAGTTGTTTCCCCTCTACTCCTCTGGATGGAAACAAACTGTTGTTGGTTTTGTGGTTCTATTCTACGTGAATTTGCGAGATATTGTGGGTCCTCGTGACTACAGCTGTCAGTCATGGCCGCAGCCGTGCCACAACAAATCCGGACCTGGTGGGTATTGACGGACGGCGGAGCACGCAGCCGTTCCGCAGCGGAGCCGGTCCGCAGACGTACCGCATCCAGTGGAAATCCTGGAGTTAGCATTGCTGAACAACTAGATAAAGGCTACAGGATTGGCATTAGAAGGCACAACGAAGAGATGACACAAAAAAAATCGACATTCTGTCCAGAATAATGTGAATTATTTATAATGTGAAAATCTTGTGGAGCCTTTGAGTTGGCTATACCTGGCCATGATGTGAGTGAGAGCTCAGATAACCAAATAATAATAAAGGTTGGTGGATTTTGTTGCCTCTCTTGATGGAGCTTTGAAAGAAGCACCTTGACAGCGTATTTATGGGAACGTTAAAAACTATACAGAACAAGCTTCTGGACTGTATGTTGTCTGTTACAAGAGAAAAAAGAATCAACGACGTCCAGACAAGTGAAGTGAAGACAGAGCTCAGTCTCATCTACAGCAAGGAAGAGTTCAAAGCCTGCCGTGGTGCTGTGGAGCTATTCCAGCTGTTTATGGAAAATAATCTTGAAGTCCTTTCCAAAACTGTCACTCTCACTGTCACCCGTGACCACGGCTAAAGCTGAGAGGTGCTTCTCAACCTTGAAAAGAATAAAAGCTTTTCTCAGAAACACCATGACCCAGGAGAGGCTGAATGCACTGGCCATGCTGTCCACGGAAAAGAGACTTGTTACTGAGATGACTGATTTTAATCAGAGAGTCACTGAGAAATTTGTTGGCCAGAAGGAAAGGAGAGCAAAATGTATGTTCAAGTAGTTGCTTGCTTGCTTTTTGGTAGTGGGTGGGAGGCTATAGTTAAAAAAAACTCAGTCAGTATCACTATCTTCTTATGTTTGTATTGTCTTGCTCTTCTTAAATACATAGTTATTTAAGATGTGGTGGTTGTTTTGCCCAGTTTTAAAGTACTGTTTTGTATATGCATCACAAGCCGCCACTGTCTGCAGCCCTGTGGTCTCACCACAGGGCGGAAGTTGTTTTTTTTAAGCAAAGAGTAGTTCATATTATGTTTCACATCTCATAAGCCAGCCACAGAGGAACTCATTTCTTTTCAGAAGACAGAATGAATAAATCCTCCTGTACTCGCGTCAACTTTGACTTTGAACACAGATTCCTGCCTCCTGTTTACATCTTAGTCTTCATCATCGGTCTGTTAGCTAATGGATGGGGAATGAAGCCTTTGTTGCAGAAATGGAAGAAACTGGGTATCGTTAATGTCTTTGTTCTCAACCTCGGACTAGCTGATATTTTGTACCTGCTCACACTCCCCTTTTTAGTGGTGTACTACTTTATGAAGAGCACGTGGATCTTTGGAGACACATTCTGCAAGATAACACGATTCTGTTTCAACCTGAATTTATATGGCAGCATCGGGTTCCTTACTTGTATAAGTGTGTACAGGTACCTGGCTATTGTCCATCCAATGAGAGTGATGGGAAGAATAACTGTCACTCACTCTGTGGGGATCTCAGTCATGGTTTGGTTCTTGGTGAGCGTTCAAAGTCTTCCAGACATGCTCTACAGCAAAACATTTGGAAACAAGTCTGGGAAATGTTATGATACTACCAATAAGAGATCTGTGGATGATTACCTGAAATACAGCCTTGGATGGACACTCACTGGGTTTTGTATCCCATTGCTCATCACACTGGGCTGCTATGGACATGTGATTGTCGTTCTCTGCCGCACAAATACCACTGACAAGGTACTGAAACAGAGATGTTTGAAGTTGTTGTTCATCGTGATTCTTCTCTTCTCTGTTTGTTACATCCCCTATCATGTACTGAAGAACCTCAACCTCTGGTCAAGAGTTCTGCAAAAACAGAAGATATGCCGTGAATGGTCTAATGGAGTCTACATTGCTCATCAGATAAGTCGTGGCCTTGTGTGTCTGAACAGTGCTCTCAACCCTCTGGTTTACCTCCATGGAAATGAAGATATTCCTGCTCAGCTCAGACAGCTGCTCCAGCAAGCTCGTCCAATGTTCAGCCAGTTGTTTCTGTCAAACTCCGGCTGTGTGCCTGTGTCTCAAACTGCAGATGAGGTTCAACAAGAGTTAGGATTTTAACATGAGCTGTTATAGTAATAAATATATAGCTGATATAACTGATTACAATGTAAATGAAATTCTTTTTTTTCTCTTATGAGTTGCTTTCTTTGCCTAAAAGTTTTTTTGCTGTACATGCTGTGCTGTGATCTTTCTGTTTCATGAGGTGATTACCACATAAAAAAAAGTGAAGGTAAACCACAGCTCTTGATGTGTCAGTTTTCTTTCAAAACTGAAATAAGGACATAATAATGTAGGCCAATTGGTGAACGCAGCCCAGAACCATGCATGGTCACTATTGACCTATAACTATATTTATACATACAGTCGTATGAAAACATTTGGGCACCTCTGACAATTTCCATGAATTTCATTTATAAATAATTGAGTGTTTGGATCAGCAATTTCATTTTGATCTATCAAATAACTGATGGACATGGAGTAATAGTTCAGTAGTGAAATGAGGTGTATTGGATTAACAGAAAATGTGCAATATGCATCATAACAAAATTAGACCGGTGCATAAATCTGGGCACCCCAACAGAAAAAAAAAAAAAAAAAAAAAAATCACAAATCAATATGTAGTAGAGCCTCCTTTTGCAAAAATAACAACCTCTAGATGCTTCCTATAGCCTCTAATGAGTGTCTGGATTCTGGATGAAGGTATTTTGGACCATTCCTCCTTACAAAACGTCTCCAGTTCAGTTTGATGGTTGCCGAGCATGGACAGCCCGCTTCAAATCATCCCACAGATTTTCAATGATATTCAGGTCTGGGGACTGGGATGGCCATTCCAGAACATTGTACTTGTTCCTCTGCATAAATGCCCGGGTAGATTTTGAGCAGTGTTTTGTGTCGTCTTGTTGAAATATCCAGCCCCGGCGTAACTTTCAGCTGTGTTCTTTTGCCGCCATGCATAACACCCCTTGTTACGACCAAATAACTCAATCTTTGTTTCATCAGTCCACAGCACCTTATTCCAAAATGAAGCTGGCTTGTCCAGATTTGCGTTTGCATACCTCAAGCGACTTGGTTTGTGGCGTGTCTACAGAAAAGGCTTCTTCCACATCACTCTCCCGTACAGTTCTCCTTATGCAAAGTGCGCTGAATTGTTGAATGATGCACAGTGACACCATCTGCAGCAGGATGATGTTGTAGGTCTTTGGAGGTGATCTGTGGGCTGTTTTTGACCGTTCTCACCATCCTTCGCCTTAGCCTCTCTGATATTTTACTTGGCCTGCCACTTGTGGCCTTAACAAGAACTTCCATTCCTCACTATGTTCCTCACAGTGGACACTGACAGCTTACATCTCTGCGATAGCTTTTTTGTAGCCTTCCCTAAACCACAATGTTGAACAATCTTTGTTTTCAGGTCATTTGAGCGTTGTTTTGAGGCCCCCCATGTTGCCACTCTTCAGATGAGAGTCAAAGAGAACAACAACTTGCAATTGGCCACCTTAAATACCTTTTCTCATGATTGGATGCAGCTGTCTATGAAGTTCAAGGCTTAATGAGCTCACCAAACCAATTGTGTGTTCCAATTAATCAGTGCTAAGTAGCTACAGGTATTCTCACTGCCAGCTCGCTCTCCTTGGTTAGCAACACACTTGCTGATGTCACTTAGTCAACGCATGTGCCATTCTCGCTCTAACTTACTACTCTCGTAACAAGGAACTGACTTTCTTGTGAGAATTCAGAAAAGCTATTTTTCATAAAGAACCTGCCACTTCCTGAAGAAGTAGGCTTATGTCTAGGACGATTATTCATTTGTTGTTGGTCCATCCTCTCTTTTGCACTCTTTTTAATGAACTTTTAATACACTTTTTGCATTAATTAATTTTACTGCTAATGTATGAAATCACATGAACACCAGATTATGTGTTATGTATTGCTGCCTTTTAAAACAGAAATAACAGTAACAGTTTTGAATGTTTTGAAAATGATAATATGATCAGTCATCAACCTTTTTATTTAAATTCATCTAAAAGATTAGAGACTAGAGGTGAATCAGTCACACCACAAACAAAGACCAAATTGGCAACAACAGTGTTCCTTCCTAAAAAGAAGTTTAGAAACTGGGCCCTGCTAGCTGGTGTTTCTAAAAAGTTGGAGGAGCTGCTATACAAGAGGCACCTGTCACAGGGAGATGCGCAACATGTTGCCAAGGAATAAATGTGATGGAGAAGGGGTAAGTAAAGTAACGTTAAGTGGTAACGTCAGTGACATGTTTGAGCTGATGCGGAGTTTTGCCTCGTACGCACGTAATGTCATATCAGCTCGCTCCTTGTAAGTGTTACTTGGCAATAAATCCTATTTAATTCTGACCTCACTCGTTTCAACAGTCTCCAGGTTGCTTCATTATGAGGTTATCTATTCATTCTTGGACTTGGATATGGACTTCTTGGTCCTTATCAAACATCCAATAGAGACATCTACAGGAAACACAAACTAATGCGATGATCAGCAAACCAAGTCCTACAAAGACTGCCATCACATCGAGACAGTGATAGGTGTGCCATCTGACTATGGCTATCTGATATGACTCAGTGCGCAGATGTGCCGCTCCCTTGTGCCTCATGACGAACTCCATCCAGAAAATGGCACTGTCTAGGGGTTTCATTGGTTTGTCATGATGAAGCCGTGACAGTTTGAGCATATTCTGTTTGTATGGCTTTTCTGGGTCTATAATATTCTTCAGGGTACTTGTCAGAGACTCAACATCCAAGGTTGTCACTTCAGCAATCTCAGCTACTCCCGTGACTTCAGACGTACCATGTTGTCGTACTGGTCAAAGATGAGAGGAATGCCCAGAACTGGGACACTGTGGTAGATGGCCTCGTAAATTCCATTAGTACCCCCCATGCGTGACAAAAACCTTGGTTTTTAGGGTGACCTAGTATGTCATTTTGAGGCAGCCCTTCAACTAGTATGGTGTTGTTTCCCAGAGTGATGGGTCTTTTCCCAACGTGTCTCCACACGACCTTCTGAGGGAGATTGGCAAATGATGAGGCGACAATTTCCGATATTTCGAGGGCCAAGGTTGCTCAGCATGGTACCAAGAGTCATGGCGACCACCCCATGTTCACCGGAACTCTGCATAAAATCCTCTAAATCTGATGGAAGAGGCTTGGAGGGCTTACCCTGGAACCCTCCAATGTAGACGACATTGGGCATGGTTGGGACGAGGAACTCAAATGCAAAGTCAACCCGCATTAGCCATAGATCAGCTCCCTGGATTAGAGACATGGCGCTGACATCGGGTCCAAAGTAATGATCACACACATCCTGGTAAGGCGGATTTGAGACATAGTGGCACATGTAAACCAACATGCTATGACGGATTATATTATGGATTCTTTGGAAAAAAGTCCATCTTGTCAGAGTGGTCAGTGAACAATTCAGGGACATAGGACAGAGGAGAAGGAGCGATGGCGAAGTGGGCCTCTCCATTGAAAAAGCCAGCACACATTGAAAACCAAGGGAAGCTGGAGATAGTGTGCCAACAGCACTCCGCCTGGAAACGCAGGGGGTCAGTCAGAAAAAGATCATATCTAGTTTCCTTCAGCTCCTTAGTCAGTGTCTTATTCTCAAAGATGCTGACAACCATTTTTGCCACAACAATCTGGTTCTCCCCCATCATGTTGAAAAGGTTGCTATAGAAGTCCAGAAACGCCCATAGTGAGCCTTTATTCCGACGGATCTCTATTGACCTCTTCAAAAAAGAGGTCATGAAGTCTTGGCTCTCTAAGTTTTGGGACTGCTCCTGGGTGATGGTGATGGAGGTGTAATGGGGCGGGAATTCGGAAACGTGCCAGCTGGTGGAGGAACGTAGTACAGTGATTTGATGGCCCTGAGAATGAAGCGCTTCCACCAGGATTTTCATGTTAAGCCAGTGGCTCCCATCTATAAGGGTAAAACCAATACTTTTCCACCATCACAGCTGGAGGACAGAGTAGCTGAAAACAGCAGAGACTGACGCCAGGGCTGGATATGACCCCATCACTGTAGAAGAGAAACAGAACTTTACTCAACAAATATTTGCATTCACATAGTGCTCAAGCTGCAGTAGAACTCTGCATATTATCATCTTAAAAAGTTTTTAAGTTGTCGGCAAACAATCGACCATTTATACAAATAGCACACATGGAGGAACATCAGCATTCATTTGGAGTTTTTTTTTGGGCAACCTTACAATTGTTAATATAATATACACTCTTAAAAAAACTGCACCAATCTCATTTAGGGTGTGAGAGGCTGGGTTTATTTCAATAAATCTCTAAGGGAAGACACCTGTGGCATATTTCGGAGTCTTGCAGATGCCAGTTCAGTTAAAGAACAACAACAAATGACATGCCTATATTTCACTCAAGGTATCATGTGGCCATGAATAAGGTGGAAATAAGCATTATTGCAATGAGTTTTCTTGATTGTCAACAGGTCAAATTACTACATGTAATGTAAAAGAGGCTCATAGTGACGAACCCACACAGAATTGAGTGGACAAAAAGAGAAATGAATTAATACTGTAAAACTTTTTGTTGTTTTGGTCTCCAGCAACGTCTGAGGAAAAAAATTGCTTTCTAGATTTTTAACTATAGCTAGTAACTAACTAACTAACTTTTTTTCTGCAATTTGGTGCTAGGTAGGTAGCATACAGCGGTTT
The DNA here is from genome assembly GCF_031162955.1 of Sander vitreus. NCBI lineage: Eukaryota > Metazoa > Chordata > Actinopteri > Perciformes > Percidae > Sander > Sander vitreus. The sequence continues at coordinate 28,996,193 of NC_135861.1, read as the reverse complement.
TATCAGAACCTTTATACTTTATTTATTCATTTAACAGACACACCAACACCAGAAAAAAAAGTATATGTACTGTACATATATATATAAAGGGTGTCATGGTTTTGATTTTAAAACAAAATCGACAGGAATTAAGTCGCAATCTCGAATTTCGAATAAAACAAATGGACTCTTCGATGCTGCCACGCCCCCCATGTCACGCCCGGTCGTCTTGTCAAGCGGAAAAAGTGCTGCAAGTCAACCTCCTCGACAGAACTAGAACCCCCTCCTCTTTCACTGAAGTCGCCAGTGTGGAAGTATTTTGGATTTCCAGTGAGTTATGTTGACAACGTTTGCGTTGTCGACAAAAGAAAGCCACTGTTTGCAAGCTCTGCTATGTGCGTGTACCATATTCTGTGTTTTACCATTGCACATTAGCCTAGCAGCTAGCGGAGTTTTCCTCTGTTTATAGCTTAAACCAGACAAAACCGCACGGTTGAATTTCAGCATGCATGCACGTTTTGTAGCCTAAACAGAGCAGCTTATATTGGTTATATTAGGGAGAGCAACAAGTTAGCGGACTGAGAACCATGACCTTAGAATCGAAAATGTAATCAAATCGAGGATTTGGAGAATCGTGACACCCCTATATATATATATATATACACATACATACATACAACAGAAAAATCCCACCCAAAACGAACAGCAGACGCTGCATTGTCTTCAAACTAAGTTCAAAGAAGTATGGGAAAAAAAGTACATACAGATTAAACCAAACACAGTGAAGTCAGAGTCTCTGCAGGAAGGAATGCAGTGGTCTCCAAAGTCTCCAGGTCATAAGTCAGTTTCTCCAAAGGGAGAAGAGACGATATCAGAGCTGTATATGTAGCAGTAGAACTACTTCACTACTCTACTTAAGTACTAAAGGCTGTATCTATACTCTACTGGAGTATTATTTTTTTCTCCTACTTCCACTTTTACTTGAGTACATATTTTTCGATGAGTTTAATACTTTTACTCCGATAGATATTTTTATGTGCTGCATCGTTACTCGTTACTGTTGTGAATTCCTCACGCTACGGAGACTGTGTAGGTTAGTGTGTTTACGTTAGTTACGTACCAATTACGTGCCAATTTACGTAAGAAATCCCGAGATTGCGTCGTGTTTCTTTTCAATATAGTTGCCCGTTCAGATGTAAGTTTGTACTCTTTTCTATTTTGCTAGTGTTGCAGCAGATGAAGCTATTCTTGAGTTGTTTCAGTCTGAAATGAATACTGAATGTTTGACCCTATGATTTGAAGCTGCTATTATCTGTACTTTGCTAGCTTGCTAACTTTCCTCACACGTTACTAGCTAGTGTGTGATAACTTTTGGGGGGCTTCAATCGTTCAGAATTGTGGACATAGGACCTCATAACTCTCCAAGTTAGCCAGTGTGTTATTAATCGGTGGAGACCGTTTTCAACACGTTTCATCCAGTCCTTGCAGTTGCAGAGTTCGCTGGTGCTAGGCTAGCGCAAGTCAACAGTAACTGCTAGCCTGCCATTAAAAACAGTTTTATCCACTCCACAGTACACCCGAGGCAAATACATTATAACGCCAGACTATCGATGTAAATGTCTGTGTTGATAGAATCATGTTAGAAATAAAACTACCCTTGCATCGCATTGCAATAGTTATACTTTGTTCCCTGTAGTTGGTGGTAGGCTACGGCGGCAGCGGAGGACTGATATTAGCTAGGCTACCGAGGAAGCCGGTTTCCATGAAGAAAGAAAGCTAGAGTAGCCTAACAAAAGTAGTACAGCAGTAAAGAATGAATCTTTGAAATCAGCCCCTTAAGAGATTTGGCCGAGACCATAGCACTTTCCAACTCTGATAGCTCAGAATCTGTATACTTAAACAGCTTTCTCCCACTGCTGGAAACAAACCACTGAGCAAAAGAGAATAAAAACCCGGTAGAGCTGCAGAGTTGGGTTATATCTCACGTTGATTAATTGATAATATGAAAATAATTGATTAGTGGACTTTCAATAAAGGTGACAAATTAATGTAATTACATTATTGATGAAGAAGTGTTCAGTCCTTGTGTTTTTGTCAAATTCATATTTTTCTTGCTTCCCTTTCCATGTTTATAAGTAGGACAATAGGCTCTTTGGCAAACATTTGACAAACGTGAACTATGTGCGTCTGTTTTAAACCTTACAGGGGTGACTTCAAAAGAAAATCAATGTTTTGGCTCATGTTTTTTTGCCCTGCCAATGACTCATGGCATTCTCAAATGTTTGCAACTACTCTACATCTACAAATTTGACTTTTAATCAATGTTTGCTTTGTTTATGTTCAGTCTTCCGCCTGTCTTTTCTAAATCTGGACCATGTGCTACATGTCCAGTGTCTCAGTCGGTTATTTGTCCTGGAACTGTTAAGTAATGTTTAGTACCAATTAAGTCAAAGTCCTTATAGAATTGAAACATGGAACTGTCATGCATCAGTGCCCTGTTCTATCTAAGCATGAAGTTGTGTTGCAAAGTCTTTACAGTGTGCACAGCAAGTTATAATGTAAAATATTATAATTATTAGACTAAAATAAAAGCCAATAGATGTAACATAACAAACATTGCAGTACCCGAATGTAATATGTGATTAATCTGGTCTCAAAGTCTTGTCTGGTTGATTTGTCAGAAAAAAAATCACCCCATCTTTAAATTTTAATGTAGGGCACAACCACACACCATTGCAAAATGCAGTACACAGGCTACAGGAAAACCATAGATGCACCTGAATGACATGTCATTTGAGATTAAATGTCAAGTGAAGTAGGGCATGAAAGTTTTGAAAAAAAAATTCCATTTGTGGCTTTTAATCTTTCTATGCAAGTAAAGTCTTTCTTAGCAGCAGTTGTTACAGTAAAAATTCTAAGTCTGCAGGCATGCTTATGTAATGGCATTACTGTGCTGAAACTCCTCTGAACAAACTTAAGATAAAAAAAAACCCTTGTCCATAAAAAGGTAAAAACTGAAAACCCATGCAGCCAGGGTAGAGAATTAGCACCATTCACTAGTCAAATGCGGGTAAAATATGCAAGTGGCCGGTAGATTTGCTTCACACACCAGCCAAAAAAACCAATGGTAGTCTACTGAGTGGCTGGTAAAATTTGAACAATCACTAGCTGTTTGGCTGGTGGACAAAAGGTTAATTTTGCACCGTGCGAGCAACACGCCATTTGGTGGTAAAATAGCTTCTCACCTCTGCAGCCAAGAGAATCCAGTGTTGGATGTTATTAATGAACAGTCCTGCTGAGCTGCTGGTGAAGTTAATGTACAACTACTACATGTCCCTGACTAAACCATTTAGCCTGTTCTTGCCTGTTAATGCAAACAAATGTAACTATGTGGAGTTCCTCTCTAAACACTCCCCCCGTTTTTCCCCTGTTCCAACTTTTCTGCTATTCTGCACCAAACGCCGAATGGATATGATTTTTGGAAGCCCAAGTCGAGTCTCAAGTCTTTGAGCTTGAGTCCAAATCAAGTCTTTGAGGGGCAAGTTCAGGTCAAGTCTCAAGTCTCTGGTCATCTGATTTGTCCCTAACACTGTATTGTTAAATCTTATGAATTCAAAGCATGTCCTGTAGCTACCATCCATACAGTACAGTATCAATTTCATAACTGTATTTTTCAACATTCTGGTTTCGGACATTGTATAGTCTAATCTTCTGCTACTTAACACATCCCTCTAGCCCTCAGACCTGGTGAAATATTAACCTAAGTCTGTCACATCATATGGATACAACTATAAAGATACAATTTGCCTGTTCCCAGCATTAGCGCAACACTTTGCGATGGTTAGCTTGTTGCCTGTGACGATATATGCTAAATGTAACGTCTCTTTCACATTAGCAAGTGACTGACCTACCTGTGTGCGTTTTGAGATGCCTGATGAAGTTCGATGTTGTTGATCCGGCATCATTTATCTTGGTGCCACACACCTTGCCTGTAGCTGTTGGCTTACTGCCACTGTTTACGGAGTTATTGAAAGCAAAACTAATGACAAAAGGCACAATTCCAGGAGGACTTGGTGTCGCCATCGTCAATGCATTTTTTGATATGCATTACGTTACACATTATGGCAAAGGGCAGGGGACTCGTCATACGTTTCCCCAACGTATATGCACCAGTAAAAGAAAATAGAAATACATGAATACATTTAGATTTAAAAAGCAATAATTGCATGAAAACAGGTTGTTGATGAAGCTTGAGTCCGAGTGAAATCTGAAGTGCGTTTCAAGCTCTACCGATTAAAAATCGATTCATAGAACTCGAAAAATCAATTCATATTTTTTAATAAAAAAATAAAAAATCTATATATAAAAATATATATATCTTGTTGTACCCAGTTGTGTCTCTTTTTGTTTTCTTTGGGGTTGTTGTAGATCTCTGTGGTCATTTGGCGTCCCTTTTATAGTTGGTTTGTGTCCCTTTGTGGTAGTTTTGCGTCTCTTTTTCACATCACTGTGGACTGGTTTTATCACCATATACAGTATGTGCCTATATGTTGGAAAAGCTAGAGCACATAATAAATCAGTAACACTCAAAAAGCTTAAGGATAAAACTTAAAGCTGAAGAAGTCCAACTACAATCATTAGATCTGAGAAAAGTCTTTCAGTTACATTCATTCGGCTTTAGTGCTGCCCAAAGCGACTCGGGTGCTGCACCTAAACCAGGGGCAGAGGCAGGGGAAACCCTGGTGATGCATATGTGAAGAAAGTTCTAGAAAAGCCTTTTTATGACTCCAGAGGGAGATGCCCAAAGCCTGATAAATTGCCTCCAGTGATTTCACACTTTGAAAGTGAAGTATACTTAAACCAGACAGTTTGATGCACACTCCTCTCCCACAATGCGATACAGAGTACAAAGAAATGGAGTTGTTCACAGCTGGGAAAATGTATATACATTAGGGCTGTCAAACGATTACATTTTATTAATCACGATTAATAGTCTTCTCCGGGAACCATCACCTTATCGTGGTGGAGAGGTTTGTGTATCCCTATGAACCTGAGGGCTGTGTTGTCTGGAGCTTTGTGCTCCTGATAGGGTCTCCCAAGGCAAAGTGGTCTCAGGTGAGGGGCCAGACAAAGAATGGTTCAAAAATCCTATGAAAAATCGAGGAAGGGATGAAGTGACCCGGGGCCCCCGTCTGGAGCCAGGCCCAGATGGAGGGCTCGTCAGTGAGCGTCTGGTGGCCGGGTTTGCCACGGAGCCCGGCCGGGCACAGCCCGAAAAAGCTACGTGGCGGACATCTCTCCATCCCATGGGCCCACCACCTGTGGGAGGAACCGCTGGGGTCGGGTGCGCTGCCACATGGGTGGCAGTGAAGGTCAGGGGCCTCGACGGACCAGACCCGGGCAGCAGAGGCTGGCTCTGGGGACGTGGAATGTAACCTCTCTGTGGGGGAAGGAGCCGGAACTTGTGCGGGAGGTGGAGCGTTACCGGTTAGATCTGGTGGGGCTTACCTCTACGCACAGTACACACACGAAGGGCTGCAGCCTCTGCCGTGAAAGAGGCAAAGCAGCGTGTGTGGGAGAAGTTTGGAGAAGACATGGAGAAGGACTTTCGGTCGGCACCAAGGTACTTCTGGAAAACCGTTCGCCACCTCAGGAGGGGGAAGCGGGGAACCATCCAAGCTGTGTACAGTAAGGATGGGACGCTGTTGACCTCAACTGAGGAGGTAATAGGGCGGTGGAAGGAGCACTTTGAGGAACTCCTAAATCCGACTAATACGCCCTCTATGGTAGAGGCAGAGCTGGAGGATGAGGGGGGATTGGCATCAATTTCCCTGGTGGAGGTTGCTGAGGTAGTTAAACAACTCCACAGTGGCAAAGCCCCAGGAATTGATGAGATCCGTCCAGAAATGCTTAAAGCTCTGGGTGTGGAGGGGTTGTCTTGGTTGACACGCCTCTTCAACATTGCGTGGAAGTCTGGGACGGTGCCTAAGGAGTGGCAGACTGGGGTGGTGGTTCCCCTTTTTAAAAAGGGGGACCAGAGGGTGTGTGCCAATTACAGGGGTATCACACTTCTCAGCCTCCCCGGTAAAGTCTACTCCAAGGTGCTGGAAAGGAGGGTTCAGTCGATAGTCGAATCTCAGGTTGAAGAGGAACAATGCAGATTCCGTCCTGGTCGTGGAACAACGGACCAGATCTTTACTCTCGCAAGGATCCTGGAGGGAGCCTGGGAGTATGCCCAACCAGTCTACATGTGTTTTGTGGATCTGGAGAAGGCATATGACCGGGTGCACAGATACTGTGGGAGGTGCTGCAGGAGTACAGGGTGAGGGGGTCCCTTCTCAGGGCCATCCAATCTCTGTACGACCAAAGCGAGAGCTGTGTCCGGGTTCTCGGCAGTAAGTCGGACTCATTTCAGGTGAGAGTTGGCCTCCGCCAGGGCTGCGCTTTGTCACCAATCCTGTTTGTAGTATTTATGGACAGGATATCGAGGCGTAGTCGGGGTGGAGAGGGGTTGCAGTTCGGTGGGCTGGGGATCTCATCGCTGCTTTTTGCAGATGATGTGGTCCTGATGGCATCATCGGCCTGTGACCTTCAGCACTCACTGGATCGGTTGGGATGAGGATCAGCACCAAAAAATCGGAGGCCATGGTTCTCAGCAGGAAACCGATGGAGTGCCTTCTCCAGGTAGGGAATGAGTCCTTACCCCAAGTGAAGGAGTTCAAGTACCTTGGGGTCTTGTTCGCGAGTGAGGGGACAATGGAGCGGGAGATTGGTCGGAGAATCGGGACAGCAGGTGCGGTATTACATTCAATTTATCGCACCGTTGTGACGAAAAGAGAGCTGAGCCAGAAGGCAAAGCTCTCAATCTACCGGTCAGTTTTTGTTCCTACCCTCACCTATGGTCATGAAGGCTGGGTCATGACCGAAAGAACAAGATCCAGGGTACAAGCGGCCGAAATGGGTTTCCTCAGGAGGGTAGCTGGCGTCTCCCTTAGAGATAGGGTGAGAAGCTCAGTTATCCGTGAGGAGCTCGGAGTAGAGCCGCTGCTCCTTTGCGTCGAAAGGAGCCAGTTGAGGTGGTTCGGGCATCTGGTAAGGATGCCCCCTGGGCGCCTCCCTAGGGAGGTGTTCCAGGCACGTCCAGCTGGGAGGAGGCCTCGGGGGAGACCCAGGACTAGGTGGAGGGATTATACCTCTAACCTGGCCTGGGAACGCCTCGGGATCCCCCAGTCGGAGCTGGTTAATGTGGCCCGGGAAAGGGAAGTTTGGGGTCCCCTGCTGGAGCTGCTACCCCCGCGACCCGACCGGATAAGCGGATGAAGATGGATGGATGGATGGACGATTAATCGTTGAATTTCTATAGTTAATCGCGATTAATTGCATGTTTTATCACATGATTAAAATTCTATTATTTAGCATTTCAGAACTGTTTTTAAGTACATATTAACAATGGAAAGCAATTCTTACCAGTGTATCTTGATTGGGATTCAAATGAATGCAAAGAAAGTGACTTTATGAGCTGGATTTTAAGATTTGTATTTGTTTATTATATATTTAATCTAGTCACACATTTGAATCTAGAGTCAATATTAGGGTTGGGTATTGTTTGGTTTGGATACCGGTGCTAAAGCGGTACTTTTAAAACGGTACTGGTGCCTTAACGGTGCCTGAACCAATACTTTTTAAGAAAGTTACAAAAAAGAAGGGTACTAAACAGTTGGCGACATTAAAGAACGGCTTGTTTAAGGCCATATCGTCAAAATGAAATTTTTAATAATAATGAATAACAATAACTTATTTCACTAGTAAATAGCTGTTGAATGACAAAAACAACCACCAGATGGGAAAAGGGCATTTAACAACAACTTTTAATGCACCACGAGACTGTAAATTACCAGTTTCATTGAAGGCACCGTCTGTGTTTTTCCGACAACAGCAGCTGCAGATTGTTACATCCCGGTGTTGAATCCTCTACAGTGAAATACAGACAAACTTTACACCGTTTAGCGTTAGCTGTCAGCATTTTAACCGTGTTTAATCCAGCTACTAGCTAGCGGTAGGCTAACGTTAGCTGCTGTCGAGTATAGTGTTAACTAGCGTCACGTGCAGCGATGTTTCTGTTTCCTGTAACGTCTGTTTCAGAGCATCAGAGAGAAGTGCAGGCATATCAGTGGCACCGGAATGAGGCACCGGAATCCGCGTTGCTATTCCTGCAGCAGCAGGATGTGTTACGAGGAAGTACGGCAAAATAGTAGCCTGTTAGGCACGACGCAAAGCCGAGTGAAGTGAAAATAAATTAATAAATGGCGTCATGCGATTAATACGATTAAAAAAAATTAACGCATTATGCTCGGCCCTTAATTGCATCGCGATTAACGCGTTAATGCTGACAGCCCTAATATACATATATGGTCATTTGGCTTCAGAAAGAGGAGAAGAAATCTTGTAAATCTTCGGACAAACCATATTTAGTATTATGCATGTTGTCTGGTTTGAGTTCACCTCTCACAATATTACAAAGTCGTCATTTGACATCCGATGTTCTATAGTAGAATTTCCTGTTGGTATAAAATATTTTTTTCTCAGCGTGGAAGAAAAAGTTCTCTTTCAGGTGAGTTTTATTCACTGTGCAGTGGGGACAGAAGTTCACAAGACTCAAACTAATGAACATTTCTTTAGATTACTGTAGGTAAGGTGTGAATTCTTGCTGGAGCCAACTTGGGCTTTGAACAAAAGGTCTCACTCGGTGATCATAGCGAATTGCTTCCTTTTGACACCAGGCTAAGGAGGCTTTCACACATGAAAGTCCGGACCAAGGTCTCTTTTTTTATTTTATTTTTTTTTTTTATTTGATCTGGTAAGTTTTGTTTTCACACTGCAGTTATGCAAGCGCACTAAAGAACTGTACGTGACAAAACTACATCCTGTCGTCATCACATACATGAGCTGCGTCTCCCGACAGTTGTAATTGATTGGTTTGTATACGCGCTTCCCCCGTCCTCTCATATCCTCTCTCTGCTTCAGTTTTTCCAGCTGACTGCTGCTCTCCCCGTGCTGCCGCTGCTCTTTTTGTTTTGTTGCGTTGTTGAGAAGCAAGACACGGGAACTTTACTTGGGGTTTGAGAGGCTGCAGCATTTATCCAGAGACAAACTGAAACCTACACTGTACATTTACTACCGCTAAACAAGTGAACTGCTGATGTATTCTCTGCTCTGATAGACAACCGCTGTCTGCTTTGAGCGCTAGTGTTAATTTTGCCACCTATTTTTAATATAGTCTTAGTGCCAAATGTCCTTGTTAGTTTTAGTCATATTTAGTCATTCACATATCTTTTTTTGTTAGTCAAGTTTTAGTCGACTAAAAGTCTCGTCATTTTAGTCTCGTTTTAGTCAAAAGAAAGCTCAATTTAAGTTAACTTACCTGAATGTGTGGGTGGTTAGCCTTTAGATGTCACTTAAGGTTGGTGGTGTTTTTCCCCGATATTTTTTGTCCGCAGTGCTTCCCGTCAATTATAATGACACATTCGGACTTTTTTTCAATATCATTGTACGTAAAATGCGTCGTAAATCGTCGGCGCTCGTCACTCTGGCAGAAATCTCTGGTGTTCGCTACTGTCTATGGGTGTTGTGTTCTTGCTCCATGTAGTGTCGTGTTGCAGCCACAGGCTCGCAGCAACAGCACAAACTCATTCGGAATATTTTTAAGGTGCCACAGCTGAATATTCTATCTCATGACGAAAAAGTAGAGACGATCGTAGACGAAAGTGAAGAGAGATTTTATCTTAGTTTTTATTTTATGCAAAACATTTTAGTCTTCGTCAACAATAATGCATGTTAATTTAGTCTTAGCGTTTTTGGACAGTGATGCAGTCTCGTCATCGTCTTGTCTTAGTCGTGGAAAAAAAGGTTGTTGACAAACATATTTAGACTTGTCTCGTCTGACGAAATTAACACTACTGAGCTCATTTACTGTCGCACTCTCTCACGTACAAAACTAAGCACTGAGCTATTCCTTAAAGGAGCTTCCGCGGTCTTATAACAGGAAGATAGCCTGCCAGAGCCTCCTGTATTTGGTCCGAAAGTCCGAACCATCCAGTAAATGCTTTCACAAAAGAAATGAACCGGACCATGGTTCAGCTTGATCCGGACCGAGACTACCTCTTTTGGTCGGACCAAATTTCAGCTGTTTGGTCCAGACCGTGGTCCTGGGGGAGGTTTCACACATGTAATTTTGGTTCGGCTCAAACAGAAAAGTCCGAAAGTCCGGACCAAACAAGATAGGTGTGAAAGCCCCCTAAGACAAAGGCAGACAGACTTAATTAAATCAGGATACACGAACAGTTGATTAAGTCAAAAAGTTTCAGCACAGTAGAAATGTCATTAAGAACAGCAAGGACTTGATCAGTGAAACAGAATATTTAGACTTTGTAGGTAATTCATTTTCTTTTACAACAGTACACTGCGACAGAATGAATGTATGAACTGTAAAGAATAAGTATGTAGTATGGATTTGGGATATGCCATATGTCTCACACAGTCAGCTATATGCTAAATTTAAGCCACCATGATGGTTCCGTACTTTACTATAAAGAATAAATAGTGCATCATTTCAAAGTCATATCTGAACCTTTGGGTTTTGATCTCAGATCACACTCTCCCTATTTGTTGAAGAGTGTATGGCATGCTAGTGACCTGGCACAGCTGACAACAACACCCTCACTGCTGTTCATTAAACCAGACGATGAGTGACTGTGGTTTGTAAGCGTAAATGTTGTCTCCCTGTGCAACAACAGTCACTTTCTTAGCGACCTTTGCACTCATTACGACGCACCCTCTGAGTGCAGCTTCTCCCTCACAGTGTGTGTACGTTGTGAACTCTGGCCCTGGCGAACATTAAAGGACAAGCCCAGTCTGCTGCTATCATATGTCACATGTGGCATGAAAAGAGGGCTCGCAGGGGGAGGGTTAAGAACACTTTAGCAGAGGGGTTTAGTTTCTTTAAAAGAGCATCAGTTCACTTGCCACAGGCCGCATAATCCAGTGTGTCGACGGTCTTTAGCCGCTCTGCTGGTTGCTTTATTGGAGTTCAGCGCAGAATGGAGCTTCCCCAGCTGGAACATGTGAGGCTCCGCAGATGTGACAGCGCAGGTGAGCTCACTCTCTGCATAGAGCATGCCAAAGCAATACATAAAAGTCACCTTGCAGCAAGGTTTCTACTAATATGTGAGTGTGAAATATGCAGGCCATATGTTCATACTGAGTGCAACACACATATGAGTTAAGAGAGTTGCTGGTTATTTGATGGACTTCATTGCTGCTTCTCTATATTTCCTCTCATTTGCTTTGTTTACAGGTAATAAATACTTTGCACACTTACATGCATGAGTGATAACAATGTAGAGTGAATGTATGAGACCGTAAAAGAGCATTGGACCTGCAACCAGGCCCTGCAACTCGCATCAAACAAAAACAGATATTAAGATTGGATTCTGACAGCTGATCACAAGAGAAAGATGTCTTCTGTGAGGGGGCTGCTTGCTTTGTCATATTTGGTGTTATATGTCATTCGTAGCCTACTCCCCTCCCCCGTCCAAAAGCCCTCTCATGTGGTCAATCTCTCAGTAGCCTCGTGCAGCAGTCACAGCCTGCAAGAGGAGACACACACAACTCCACTACTTAGACCTTAGCTCAGAAATACGTCATGCTTCAATGCAAAATGTCCGAGGAAATCCCAAACTTGACTTTTTTTGTCAAAAGCGACTAGCAAATTTTTCTGGTGTTATTGGAGACTTTTGTGGTGTTTGGAGACTCGTGAAAGCACGTATCACTCTGCAGTAATGTGCTCAACGAGGAGCGGGTGCTGCCGTGAGCCCCTCCCCCGTCCAAAAGCACTCACAGGCGGTCAGTGTTTCAGTAGCCTTGCGCAGCAGTCCCAGCCTGCCGTCAGAGCAGAGAGGAGACCCACAGCACTCCGCGTCCAGGCTGCAAATGAACAACTTTCTGTTTACATGTGTGTGCTACTATATGGCACAGTAGTCATAATTTTGAACTGTTGGTTTTACCATATACAGTTTTCCTGTCCATTTGTTAGGCTATGTGGTTGGAGGGGGCGTGGGTGGTCTCAATATTGTTCATATAGTCTCTGTACTGTATAATAATAATGAAGAAGAAAAAAGAAAAGAAAGTGTCCTCCAATAGCGTGGTGGTGGGTAAAAAAGAAAAAAAAACGCCTACTGTTTTGTGGTGTAGTAATAGTTCTAGTTTATGACTGTTGGCTTACAATTTACTTTTTCCCTGTTCATTTGATATGTGGACAACATAAATGGATGGAGGGGGGTAAATCTGATTAAATAAGTTCAACTCTCTTTCAAAATATCAGGTATTTCATGGAAATTACATAATCCAATATGGCCGCCGCCATATGACATCATAATATGCAAATTAGATTAGAATTTACTCCCTAGATAAACTCTAGGTCATTCTTAATATTTGTCTCATTTACACTTTGTCTCTATCTCAAATCACTTTCAAGCCAGAGCCTTCTGAAACGTAGGTGTCAAAATTTAGTATTTACTAAAATAATACCCGGCACCTAAAGGGCGCTGATGTGACCGAGCCTGACCCGACTATCTGTCCGATCCCGGGCCGGCCCGTCGGATACCTCTAATACATACGCCACTTAATGAGATCAGTCTGGCCCCTTAGACTTTCAACACTGACCAAAACCGGGTACATGATGCTCCTTATTTAAAGTTAATCGAAGCACTGACATTAATGGCATTAGGGTTTAACATTATGTTTGAAGTGACCCTTTCTTTTGAGATCAAGCAGGATCAGTTTCATATCGTCGCTGTCAGGCTTTTCTTAAAGGTCCCATGACATGGTCCTCTTTGGATGCTTTTATATAGGCCTTAGTGGTCCCCTAATACTGTATCTGAAGTCTCTTTTATATAGACCTTAGTGGTCCCCTAATACTGTATCTGAAGTCTCTTTTATATAGACCTTAGTGGTCCCCTAATACTGTATCTGAAGTCTCTTTTATATAGGCCTTAGTGGTCCCTTAATACTGTATCTGAAGTCTCTTTTATATAGGCCTTAGTGGTCCCCTAATACTGTATCTGAAGTCTCTTTTATATAGACCTTAGTGGTCCCCTAATACTGTATCTGAAGTCTCTTTTATATAGGCCTTAGTGGTCCCTTAATACTGTATCTGAAGTCTCTTTTATATAGGCCTTAGTGGTCCCCTAATACTGGATCTGAAGTATCTTTTATATAGACCTTAGTGGTCCCCTAATACTGTAACTGAAGTCTCTTTTATATAGGCCTTAGTGGTCCCCTAATACTGTATCTGAAGTCTCTTTTATATAGGCCTTAGTGGTCTCCTAATACTGTATCTGAAGTCTCTTTCAGAATTACAGCCACTAGAGCCAGTCCCACAATGAGCTTTCCTTAGGATGTGCCATTTCTGTGTCTGTAGCTTTAAATGCTATTGAGGAGGAGGGGGGGGGGGGGGCAAGGTGGAGAGTAGGGGTGTGGCCTTGACCAACTGCCACTTTGCTTGTTTTCAAGCCATAATGTCTCTCTCTCTCTCATGGGCGAGCCAAATTCTCTGGATGGGCAAAGCAGAGAAAGGGGAGGTAACCTTTCCCCTTATGATGTCATAAAGGGAAGATTCCAGATTGGCCCATCTGAGCTTTCATTATCTCAAAGGCAGAGCTCGGTTTACACCTATCGCCATTTCTAGCCACTGGGGGAACATAGGCAGACTGGGGGAATGCATATTAATGTTAAAAAACCTCATAAAGTGACAGTTTCATGCCATGGGACCTTTTAAGAAAATGGAAAAAAAGGAGAATTTGAAATCTTTTAATTGAGCTATATTCTCAAATCCATCCATCCATCTTCGTCTGCTTATCCGGGGTCGGGTCGCGGGGGTAGCAGCTCCAGCAGGGGACCCCAAACTTCCCTTTCCCGAGCCACATTAACCAGCTCCGACTGGGGGATCCCGAGGTGTTCCCAGGCCAGGTTGGAGATATAATCCCTCCACCTAGTCCTGGGTCTCCCCCGAGGCCTCCTCCCAGCTGGACATGCCTGGAACACCTCCCTACCAGATGCCCGAACCACCTCAACTGGCTCCTTTCGACGCAAAGGAGCAGCGGCTCTACTCCGAGCTCCTCACGGATAACTGAGCTTCTCACCCTATCTCTAAGGGAGACGCCAGCTACCCTCCTGAGGAAACCCATTTCGGCCGCTTGTACCCTGGATCTTGTTCTTTCGGTCATGACCCAGCCTTCATGACCATAGGTGAGGGTAGGAACAAAAACTGACCGGTAGATTGAGAGCTTTGCCTTCTGGCTCAGCTCTCTTTTCATCACAACGGTGCGGTAAATTGAATGTAATACCGCACCCGCTGTGCCGATTCTCCGACCAATCTCCCGCTCCATTGTCCCCTCACTCGCGAACAAGACCCATAGGTACTTGAACTCCTTCACTTGGGGTAAGGACTCATTCCCTACCTGTAGAAGGCACTCCATCGGTTTTCTGCTGAGAACCATGGCCTCCGATTTAGAGGTGCTGATCCTCATCCCAGCCGCTTCACACTCGGCTGCGAACCGATCCAGTGAGTGCTGAAGGTCACAGGCCGATGATGCCATCAGGACCACATCATCTGCAAAAAGCAGCGATGAGATCCCCAGCCCACCAAACTGCAACCCCTCTCCACCCCGACTACGCCTCGATATCCTGTCCATAAATACTACAAACAGGATTTGTGACAAAGCGCAGCCCTGGCGGAGGCCAACTCTCACCTGAAACGAGTCCGACTTACTGCCGAGAACCTGGACACAGCTCTCGCTTTGGTTGTACAGAGATTGGATGGCCCTGAGAAGGGACCCCCTCACCCCGTACTCCCGCAGTATCTCCCGGGGCACCCGGTCATACGCCTTCTCCAGATCCACAAAACACATGTAGACCGGTTGGGCATACTCCCAGGCTCCCTCCAGGATCCTTGCGAGAGTAAAGATCTGGTCCGGTTCCACGACCAGGACGGAATCCGCATTGTTCCTCTTCAACCTGAGGTTCGACTATCGACCGAAACCCTCCTTTCCCAGCACCTTGGAGTAGACTTTACCGGGGAGGCTGAGAAGTGTGATACCCCTGTAATTGGCACACACCCTCTGGTCCCCCCTTTTTAAAAAGGGGGAACCACCACCCCAGTCTGCCACTCCTTAGGCACCGTCCCCAGACTTCCACGCAATGTTGAAGAGGCGTGTCAACCAAGACAACCCCTCCACACCCAGAGCCTTAAGCATTTCTGGACGGATCTCATCAATTCCTGGGGCTTTGCCACTGTGGAGTTGTTTAACTACCTCAGCAACCTCCACCAGGGAAATTGACGACAATCCCCCCATCATCCTCCAGCTCTGCCTCTACCATAGAGGGCGTATTAGTCGGATTTAGGAGTTCCTCAAAGTGCTCCTTCCACCGCCCTATTACTTCCTCAGTTGAGGTCAACAGCGTCCCATCCTTACTGTACACAGCTTGGATGGTTCCCCGCTTCCCCCCTCCTGAGGTGGCGAACGGTTTTCCAGAAGCACCTTGGTGCCGACCGAAAGTCCTTCTCCATGTCTTCTCCGAACTTCTCCCACACCCGCTGCTTTGCCTCTTTCACGGTAGAGGCTGCAGCCCTTCGGGCCCTTCGGTACATTGCAACTGCCTCCGGAGTCCTCTGGGATAACATATCCCGGAAAGACTCCTTCTTCAGTCGGACGGCTTCCCTGACCACCGGTGTCCACCACGGTGTTCGTGGGTTACCGCCCCTTGAGGCACCTAAGACCCTAAGACCACAGCTCCTCACCGCAGCTTCAGCAATGGAAACTTTGAACATTGTCCACTCGGGTTCAATGCCCCCCAGCCTCCACAGGGATGCACGAAAAGCTCCGCCGGAGGTGTGAGTTGAAAGTCTGTCAGACAGGGGCCTCCTCCAGACGTTCCCAATTTACCCGCACTACCCGTTTGGGCTTACCAGGTCTGTCCAGAGTCTTCCCCCACCCCTTGACCCAACTCACCACCAGATGGTGATCGGTTGACAGCTCCGCCCCTCTCTTCACCCGAGTGTCCAAAACATACGGCCTCAGATCAGATGAAACGATTATAAAATCGATCATTGACTTTTGGCCTAGGGTGCTCTGGTACCAAGTACACTTATGAGCATCCCTATGTTCGAACATGGTGTTCGTTATAGACAATCCATGACTAGCACAGAAGTTCAACAACAAACAACCACTCTGGTTTAGATCAGGGAGGCCGTTCCTCCCAATCACGCCTTTCCATGTGTCTCCATCATTGCCCACGTGCGCATTGAAGTCCCCCAGCAGAACTATGGAGTCCCCGACTGGAGCCCAGGACTCCACTCAAGGTCTCCAAGAAGGCCGAATACTCCGAACTCTTGTTTGGTGCATATGCACAAACAACAGTCAGAGTTTTCCTCCCCACAACCCACAGGCGTAGGGAGGCGACCCTCTCGTCCACCGGGTTAAACTCCAACGTAGCGGCGCTCAGCCGGGGGCTTGTGAGTATCCCCACACCCGCCTGGCGCCTCACACCCTGTGCAACTCCGGAGAAGAAAAGAGTCCAACCCCTATCCAGGAGTATGGTTCCAGAACCGAGACTGTGCGTAGAGGTAAGCCCCACCAGATCTAACCGGTAGCCCTCCACCTCCCACACAAGTTCTGGCTCCTTCCCCCACAGAGAGGTGGTCTGGTCCGTCGAGGCCCCTGACCTTCACTGCCACCCATAT
This sequence comes from Sander vitreus, assembly GCF_031162955.1. NCBI lineage: Eukaryota > Metazoa > Chordata > Actinopteri > Perciformes > Percidae > Sander > Sander vitreus. The sequence goes on along the minus strand of NC_135861.1, from coordinate 28,979,416 downwards.
GGCAGCGCACCCGACCCCAACGGTTCCTCCCACAGGTGGTGGGCCCATGGGATGGAGAGATAGGTGCCACATAGCTTTTTCGGGCTGTGCCTGACCGGGCTCCGTGGCAAACCCGGCCACCAGTCGCTCGCTGACGAACCCTCCATCTGGGCCTGGCTCCAGACGGGGGCCCCGGGCTTCCTCCGGGCAGGGTCACTCCATCTCTACCTCGGTCACTCATAGGGTTTTTGAACCATTCTTTGTCTGGCCCCTCACCTGAGACCACTTTGCCTTGGGAGACCCTACCAGGAGCACAAAGCTCCAGACAACACAGCCCTCAGGTTCATAGGGACACACAAACCTCTCCACCACGATAAGGTGATGGTCCCCGTCAAAGTCTGACAAAATCACCTCATCCCTCTTTAAATATTTGTAAAACACGCAGACAGACGTAAAGGGTAACCAAAAGCATTGATTTATGGAAAAGATCCAGGTTGTTTGTCTGCTCAGACAGCTGATGTCTGGACACATCTGGTCTTCAAAAGCATTAAATTACATTCACTGTGGAAAGTGATGAAATACATGTTTTCTCAAAAGCCCCGAATCGTTTGGTTTTTAAAATACCTTCAACTGTCATTTCTCCCCAGTCTCTTTGACTGGACTGGGAAATCAGTCGTGCAAAAGTTCTGTTACTGTACTGGGAAAATAACGCTATCTAATCAGTCCGCCCTAACATTGTCATGGGGAGTTGCGCCGGCAACAGCCGTGGCCCGAGAAATTAAGCATTATGTTTTCCAATTGTCCGTCCGTCTGTCCGATTCTTGTGAACGTGACAACCCAGTTTGTTCGTTAGTGCTCCCGGCTGTTGCAACAACAGTGTTCGTGGTCGTTAGAGACACCCAAGGCCAAGTCTGAACGATCATCGTTGGCATTCTCACATGTGGCCAAATATGAGTGTGTTTAGTTTCCTGGGGAGAGACGAAAGGACGGCATTGTAAGTAGGGGATAAGGGATGTCACAGACCTCCTCCCCTGTTAAGTGATGGCTTCTCTGACAGGTTCTCTCTTATATTAAATCTACTGTTGGTTTATAAAGCCCTGAACGGTTTAGGGCCAAAATCCATTTCTGATGTGCTGCTACATTATGAGCCATCCAGACCTCCCAAGTCATCTGGGACAGCTCTGTTTTCTGTTCCCAGAGTGCAAACTAAACATGGAGAAGCAGGAAGCAGCTGTTCTTTTAAATAAAGGCAGACGACTTTTCTGTCTGACTCTCCCTTTTATTAAATCAAATGAAATAATTCATATACATTCATAATAATTAATTTCTTACACTGTAATTTGAAGTCTTGTATTTCATACCTGTCTCATTCTATTTCAGCTTTTTTTTTCTTCTCTTTAAATGATTTAGTTTGAGATTCTTTTTTAATGTCCTTTTAATGTTTTATGTAAAGCCCTTTGAGTTGCCTTGTTGCTGAAATGTGCTATATAAAGGAACTTGCCTTGCCTTGGGGAAATGGCATGACTAACGTGTTACTTTTATCAGTGCAGTGACTTTTTAATAACTTCTTAGAGCAGGGGTGTCAAGCTCAATGTCACTAAGTGCCACACTGGAAAAAGAGAATCACATCAAGGGTCAGACCTGTATAGTGTATTGACATGCTTTTATTTCATCGAAAAAGTCAAATATCTTTGACTCAATTATTGCATGTCTCATATAGTCTTCTCACTTACAGTTTGGTCCACATAAAGCCCTAAAAAAGTGAGCAAAAAAAGTTCCAAAGCCATCCTAGAATTTAGCAAATCAAGCAAAACAATGATTACATTTTCTAAGTAGGCTACCACACAGCTGACTCACAACAAGCTCTTTCACAGCCTGAATATGAAAACTCTCTGCTTCTGGGGGAACTTCTGAGTCTCAAAGTCAGCAAATTTGCCAAATTCTGCTTTGAGTGTCGCGTAATTGCATGCAACTATAGGTGGGCCAAAATATATTGTGAACCTAGATTGATATGCGGGCCGGATCAGAATGTGCGAGGGGCCGGATTTGGCCCGCGAGCCTTGAGTTTGACACGTGTCTTAGAGTATCCCAGGTCTTTGCTTGCTTTGCTTAAACTGCCCTCTAGTGGTAAGAAAGGAGACACCCCACTCTACTCGTCACAGCAACAACGAACAGCTTGTACAGCACCAACTGTTCTCTGATCTGAATTCATGAGGCGCACACCGTTCACCACACTTGTCTCACATGTCTCTGTTGCTCTTACTTTAACTGAGAAAGGAGCTGTGTCAGCACAACAGATGTACAGATTTGAATGCTTCTCCGCTGTCTGACATCACCACAGATTTTGGCAGCTCCCCTCCTCAGGCCTTTTTAAATCATGTAACAAACAGGCTGAGAGGCAGACAAGCAGCATGGCCTCAGCGCCCCCCCCCCCTCTCTTCCCCTCTCCTGCCTACCAAGTACTTCTCCTTAGCAACAGTCAGCTGACCTGCAGTAGGGAGTGTTCAGTGAAGCACACATACATGCACACGGATCACAGAGCTGTGCGCCTCAGTCATTCACCTGCCACTCGGGCCTCATGGCTCTCCGCATTAACACAGAGCAGAAGAAACTCACACAGACTCCTCTGCTCAAGATCTGGGTGCCATGGATGGGCTGCAACCTGAACCGCAGGAGAGGATGTAAGTACAGCCTGACTAGGAGAAGAAGCCTGTATTCTGTCTTTAACTCATTCTTGTCTCAACAGATAAAGCTGGTGTTTGCTTTAACACTCGCAGCAGTCAATAGGTGTGTTTTCATGCTGCTGAATCCTGATTCTGGCTGGGGGATGCTGGTAGTTCAGGCAGCAGAGGAGTCAGTCATGGGACGACAGCCAGGCTGGACCAAGCCAGGTCCGTGTTGGCTCTCTGTTCCGTGTCTGACGTGGTCCTTTCAGCATTTTGCTGACGCAGTATACTCCATTCATAATCGAACGGCCTGGAGGCTCTCCCTATCCCTGTATATGCACACACAGGCCATCCGGGTACTTTTTGGGGGTACAGCTAACTGGCAAGCAACCCTGCAGTCTGCCTTTTATAAATTACTGGCATTGTTTGAGAAAGACAAGCATGCAACAACTGGGTCATGACTCGGTAAGAAACACACAAACGCTTTACATTATGTTGAGTTTGTGTGGAAATGTCTGAGCCGGGAATGCTGATTGATGTCCGAGGTCATTCTAAAGCGGTGCCGCTCTCTTCTTCACTGTAGCTTCATTGTTAAATAATTGTGAATAGTGACACAGTCTGAACCACAGCCTTAGATTGGAAGAATAATGGTGTCATATTAGGGAACATTGGTTGCGTAAAGCTGAGCAGATTTGTAATTTGCAGGGAAGAGACTGACATTTTAACAGACTTGGAGATTATGGTGTTTTGTTGTTGTGATTGTCGGCCATATGGCGCAGTACACTGTGCTGCTCTGGAGGAGGAGGAGGAGGAGGAGGAGGAGGAGGAGGAGAATCCTCTGGTCCGTCAAAGTTGTCATTCACATCTTTTAAGCGTGTATTCGACTAATTCCCAATGTCCTTGTTTCAATTTCTTGTTTTTGTGTCTGTTTATTTAATTTTGTTTGTAGTTGGTTGGACAGATTTCTGTGTCAAAACGTGCTGCCAGAGACATGCCGATAAGCCGTGTGACTCACTACACTAGTTTGCAGACATCTGAGCTGCCCCTTGGCACTCTTATTCTCTCTGTTAATGAAGATTACCCTGGCAGCGACACACTCACCACGTCCTGCAGCATTTAACCATTTGAGCTCAAGGCTAGTGCTCTTCTGCTGAATGACGTCATGTTGTCATGCGTTTGTTGTCACCGCAGCCTCGGTGCCGCAGTTCTGTAACTCTCCCACGATGATTGTGATGGTGGGGTTGCCAGCCAGAGGGAAGACGTACATCTCCAAGAAGCTCACTCGCTACCTGAACTGGATCGGAGTGCCTACAAAAAGTCAGTTTTCAAAGTGAATCCCTAAATCTCGATTAGACATGGAATTGACTGTTTTAATGTTGACATTACAGTATGAGTTAATAACATAGTGAACGCCATCTGTTGTTCTTGCCCTAAAAGTAGGGCTGCAACTAAAGTCGATTAATCTGTTGATTGTTTTCTAAATTAATGGATTAGTTGTTTGGTCTATAAAATGTCAGAAAATGGTGAAAAATGTGGATCAGTGTTTCCCAAAGCCCAAGATGGTGTCCTCAAATGTCTTTTGTCCACAACTCAAAGATATTCAGTGTACTGTCCCAGAGGAGTGAAGAAACTAGAAAGTGTTCACATTTAACAAGCTGTAATCAAAACATTTTCTTTTTTCTCTCATAAAAAACAACAACCTCAAACCGATTAATCATTATCAAAATGGTTGATGGTTAATTGAATTGATTCATTTTTGCAGCTTTACCTAAAAGGGAATGTATATTTGTGTGAACCCCTCTGTTTCTCTAATCCAACCAGTGTTCAACGTGGGCCAGTACCGCAGGGAGGCTGTCAAGATCTATAAGAACTTTGAGTTCTTTAAACCGGACAATGAGGAGGCCATGAGGATCCGCAAGTAAGAAGGGTGATAAATGTCAAAACGGACAAGAGTTAGATATTAATATTATCAGTTTGATGCTGTCTGATTTGTCTGTCACTGTCAGTTTCAAGCCACATTCCTCATTCCCTCTCAGGGCCTGTGCAGCAGCCGCCCTCAAAGACGTCGCTGCCTACTTCTCAAAGGAACACGGACAAGTAGCCGTGAGTAAGAGGACACCTGAAACTGTCCCTTAATCACACACTGTGTGTGTGTGTGTGTGTGTGTGTGTGTGTGTGTGTGTGTGTGTGTGTGTGTGTGTGTGTGTGTGTGTGTGTGTGTTTTTTACTCTCTCGGTCAGGTCTCACTGAGATTAAAGGGGAATCGATTTTACAAATAAAGATCAGCTTACTGGTCATGGAGAGTACCACTCAGCCTGTGGTTCTCATCAATCCATCATATATAGACCGAATCACCGCGACGTCCCGCTAACAGAAAAATCCCTTCCAGGTAGACAACTGGCGGTGGATTTAAATTGCGGAGATATGTGAGATATGTGTTTATAAAATAACAAGCCCTGGGTCACTCCAGAGTTAAAGCAACTCAAACAATGAGGGAAAAAACGTCTGTTTAAATCAGGAGGAAGTAGAGAAGAGAAAAAGATCAAAAGCAAGATCAATGACCGCAAAGCAGCATACAAACGTACGTTAGAAAGCTTTTTCAAAAATGATGTTAGAAGAGCCTGGCAGGGAGTCCAATCTATCACAGGATACAAGCCCAAGAAGCACCCTATGGTAGCAGAGAACGACTTTAACGTGGCAAATCGATTCAACGATTTTTACTGTAGATTTGACACACATGATTTTAAACCTAATGAGGCCATCACAGCAGTAAGAGACACGAAGGGTGTGGATATTGACATCTCTATGGATGATGTCAAATCTTATTTTAGACGTGTAAATCCCCGTAAAACTTGTGGACCTGCTGGAATCAGCTGTTGGACACTAAAGGTGTGTGCTGATCAGCTGGCACAGCCCTTCCACAGGTTGTTTCAGCGGTCACTAGATACTAGCGTTGTTCCCAGTTTATGGAAAAAATCCCTAATAGTGCCTGTGCCTAAAAACAACAGACCTAAGGAACTCAATGATCTGCGCCCTGTTGCCCTTACATCTACAGCAATGAAATGTTTTGAAAAAATCATTTTAAAACAACTTCTCCATGAGGCTTCCCCTCGTTTAGACCAAAATCAATTTGCTTATCGTGCAGAGAGAGGTGTTGAGGATGCGCTGCTATCTTTGATTATCTCATGAGCACCTTGAGCATGCTAAGAGCCTGGTCAAGATTGTGTTCATTGACTTCAGCAGCGCTTTTAACACAATCGAACCCCACCTGCTGGTGAGAAGATTGGTGCATTTGGGAGTAAATCCCCAATTGATCTTATGGATCTGTAACTTCTTGATGGACCGCAGTCAGCAAGTCAGATTCAACTCATGTATATCATCCTTAAAAAAAAAAATCTGTCGCTTATTCTATACACATTGTACACCAATAATTGTCAAGCCTCCTCTTCAGCCCACACTTATTTTAAATATGCTGACGACACAGCACCGGTTGGCTTTTTAAAATCTGACATTTCTTCTGTGAATGAATTCCAAAGGGAATTCCAGGGTTTTACTCAGTGGTGTTCTGATCATTTTCTTGAAATCAATGTGAAGAAAACAAAAGAGATGGTCATAGATTTGAGCAAAAATAGAATTATAGCCCCCCCTTCTAAGATCAATGGTGAACTAGTAGAGAGAGTCTCAACCTACAAATATTTGAAATTGACTCTAAACTAACTTTTAATGACAAAACTAAGAGAATGCACCAGCGGATGTTTTTCCTTAGGAAACTAAACACTTTTAGATTAGGCAGACACATCCTTGTAATGTTTTATAAAAGTATCCTCCAGAGTGTTGGCCTTATCTGCGTGTTTGGTAACATGCATGTTAAGGACCAAAAGAGACTGCAGCGCATGATCAAGATGGCCAGTAAGATCATCGGACTTGACCAGGTGTCCGCAGCTCAGCTGTACAATGAGCTTATCTTAAAAAAGACTGACCAAATCCTTAATGACCCCACTCACCCTCTTCATCATAAATTTATGAGAAGCAATAGGTCAACTGGTAGAATTTTACAACAGAGAATTAGAACAGAAAGGTACAATAAACATTTGTGCCTACAGCGATCAGACTGTATGATGACCAAGCACTTTAATCCCACACTGGCACTTTAACTGGATGGTAGATCTCAATTTTTTGACAACCACTCCTAGTTATTATTTTTTGTTTCCATTTTTAGCTACCTGATAATATTAGTCATTTTCTCTTTTTTAAAGCGCCCATATTATGCTCATTTTCAGGTTCATAATTGTATTTTAAGGTTGTACCAGAATAGGTTTACATGGTTTAATTTTCAAAAAACACCATATTTTTGTTGTCCTGCACTGCTGCAGATGTCCTTTTCACCTGGTCTCTGTTTTAGCTAAAGAGTGAGACCTCTTTTCTTCTTCTGTACTATCTTTGATTACACTCGCACATGCAGTAGCTCAGATGTAGATCATGTCAGCTAGCTAGCGGTCAGTTACAAGGCAGGATTAGCTGGGAGACTTCTAAATGAGGGCGCACATGTAAGTAGTTCTTTTGTATATTATGGTGAACTTGTGGGTGTTGTAGCAGTGCTTTGCTATTGAGAACGAGGTAGCATGCTAGCGTTAGCATTAGCGTTAGCATGCTAACGCTAAGAGCTAATGGTTGCGGTTAGCCAGCTCGTTTCGGCTTGTGAAGTCTCAAGCCGTGCCGATTTTGAACAGCTCACCCAGAGACTGAAGGCAGGACACATTCAGAAACCGTATCTCACTCAAAACAGCATGGATGAATTTTTTTCAAAGTTGGTATGCGTGTGGAAGCACCAGAGACACAAAAGAACACCCCAAATCCCAGAAGAAGTGTTTTTTTCATAATATGGGCACTTTAATGTTTCGCAAACGTCAGATGTCGGATTGTCTTTGTCATTTTTGTAGCATTGTTTATTTTTTGTGTTCTGTCATTGTCATTTCTGTGGTATTGTTATTCTCTTCTCTATACACGTTTATTGGTTTGTCTGTGGTGTCTATATGTTTAGAGAATATGTTGTGACAAGGGCGCGTAATGAATGACCACATGAATTTCCCCTTGTGCGATAATAAAGTTGACCTTGACTTTGAAATCGGCCAACCTGTTTATTTCTGTTGTTATTTAACTGTTAACTTTAAAGGTATATAGTTGAACACGGAGGTCCGACCTATCCGTTGTCTCTGCTGCACTTATTTTCCGTCCTGTGTTGCTTTGCTAGTGTCTTTGATCAACCAAATCTAGTGTTACGAACAGCAACATGTCACCCCCCGTCGGACTGACTGCTAGTTTGGGCGCTGTCATTTTCTTTAGTCTGTAGCCCAACAGGTAAATTAGTTTCCCAAGCTAACGTTAGTCAAAGTGTTGACATATGAAAGCATCAAACATGCATTTTAGAAGAAGGAGATGAGATTATATCCAGTCGTTCCTCGCCCCCGTTTGCTCAGCACTGTCTCCCGTGGATAATCCTGATGACGTCAGAGTGATGTCATCAGGATTGTCCCAGTTTGGATTTCTAATTAAAGGCTACAAGTTTATTTTACAATTTTTACAACTTTACAACTGTCTGTGGGTGAAGATTTAGAAATGTACCCGGCAGGCAAGATCTAATGAAAGGCACTATCTTAAGTTGCATTATGGGAATTGTAGGATTCAGTATTTTTAGAGCTTGGCCCATTCTGGGGCCTAAAAGCCAGGATATCTCAGCCTCTGTGGCACAAATATCGACCATTCTTCTTTAATTATATATCTCTCAAGTCCCCTAAGCCCTAACTATACTGAATCCCTGTAGTGTCCCTTTAAGGTTGAGATTAAATTGTTGTGTGCTCATTATTTGTTGTACAATTTAAAATAATTGTTAACAATTGTTATGAATAATGTACTTGTACTTTATTTGCCAATATTTTAAAGCTATATCAATAACAGCTGAGTCCTGTCCCATCCAGGTATTCGATGCTACCAACACCACCAGGGAGAGGAGGGCAGTCATTTTGAGTTATGCAAAAGAGAGAGGCTACAAAGTGAGTATATATGTTGAAGTTGGACATTTTACAAATATGCTTATACGCCTTCTTGCAGAGAGTTAGATGATGAGACTAATATTACACTTCATATGTGTCTGTTCAATGTGAAGCTAGAGCAAGCAGGCTGTTTGGATGATAAAGAATATATATCGCATTCATTTAATCAATCCAACTTATGATGAGTTCTTGTATGCAGGTGTTCTTTGTGGAATCAATCTGTGATGACCCAGAAATCATTGCAGAGAATATTAAGGTCAGTCAAGAGATGTGTTTTTTTTGTTTTTTTTTGTTATGTAAGTGTTTACAGAGGCGGTAGTGATGTAGTGTTCGCAATTAAATTCCCAAATGCTCTTTCCTTTACAGCAAGTAAAATTTGGGAGTCCAGATTACGTGGATCGCGACGTAGATGAGGCCATGGAAGACTTTGTCCAGCGCATTGACTGTTACAGGGCCAGCTACATGCCTATAGACGATGAGAAGGACAGGTACTGACCCAAATGCTTTTCTTCCTGTGAGATTAAAAGGGAAAGTGGGTGGTGGACAGCATAGTCTCACAAAACAGTTGTTATTCCACAAATGTCCGACAAATTCATGTAGTTTGTTTCCCCCCCCGTACACTGACTTTCAACAGGAAGCTCTCCTACATCAAGATCTTCGACGTGGGCAGTAGATACCTGGTGAACCGGGTGCAGGACCACATTCAAAGCAGGATAGTCTACTACCTGATGAACATCCACGTCACACCGAGATCCATCTACCTGAGCCGCCACGGAGAGAGCGAACTCAACCTGTCAGGTCGCATCGGGGGAGACTCAGGCCTCTCCCCTCGAGGACAGAAGGTGAGGCGATTACACTGTACCAGTAGAGGAAGTATTGTTGGCTGTTGTTCCCTTTGTCTCGCATTGCCAGACCTTTCTCCACAGCGCTGCGGAGGACGGTCTGGCTAGTCCACACAGCATTCTGGGATGGGAGAAAAAAGTGGTCTGGTTTATTGTCATTTCTTTAAACCAATCACAATTGTCTTGGGCGGTGCTAAGTGCCGGACAGAGCAACGGTGCCTCTGCAAAATAGCCTCGGGAAGGAACTTGTTTTGGTGGAACGTGTACGTTCAAAAGTTGTTTTAGTTGTACAACAGAAAACTATTTATATATATAATAATGATATATAAATGATATATTATATATATATATATTAATATATATTAATGAACGTCCGTTACATTCAAGCCATTGCCAAATGAGTTCATATAAAGCTAATTAAGAGTATCAGCTTCACAAAACTCTCTCTATGGCTGTGTTCAGAAGATTGTGTCGTCCAGCGACTTTCGCCCGCAGAAACTTGAGTGAAGACAATGACCTCTTCTGAAGAGTCCGTCATGTTTTTCTCCGTGTCCTCCTTGGTTACAAACAACTGCGTAGAGGAAGGGTGGGGGTGGTGCGCGGTCACTAAAGGCTTGTATCATGTTGATGCATCGGCAGTGTTGTTGTCATTACTTAGTATTCCTCATGGGGGAGACAGAAACTACGCACTATTATATAGCTTTAAAACAGTTTTAAAGCAGTCAAAGATTAATTTAAAAATGTTAAAACTGTGCACTTACTTGTTTCCAGTATGCCAATGCGTTGGCGGCCTTCATCCGTGGTCAGAACATCAGAGAGCTGAAGGTGTGGACGAGCCACATGAAGAGGACCATCCAGACTGCAGAGGCTCTGGGAGTCCAGTATGAACAGTGGAAGGCCCTCAACGAGATAGACGCCGTGAGTTTATTCACTACTCTGAGCTGCTTTCTTAGTGGCTTTTTATCTAGTACAGTGATGTTCATGTTCCTTTTTCTCACTAAGGGTGTATGTGAGGAGCTAACCTACGAGGAGATTCAGCAGAATTTACCACAAGAGTTTGCACTAAGAGACCAGGACAAGTATCGTTATCGTTACCCCAAGGGTGAGGTAAGTGCTCCCCTGAAGATACTGTGACTTTTAAAAACTTTTATTTAACCACTGTACCAGTATCACTGGAAGTTTTTGTGTTCACACCGGTAAGCTGCCCAGTTCAACCACAGTCTGATGTGTTGGCCAGTGAGCACGGGTTGGTTTAAAGTAATAATGCAACATTTTGGGGGGAAAAAACAATTAGCATTCTTGCAGAGAGTTAGATGAGACGATTGATACCACTCTGATATCTGTCTGTTAAATATAAAGCTTCAGTGAGGAGACCGTTAGCTTAGCATAACGATTGGTAAGCCTGCATTCACAGCCGTCAGAAGGTGCGGCAAAAACACAGGTCTGCCCATTCATTTTGAATGTGGGTACTTCATTTAGGCTGCGGCTGGGAGTGCAGGATGGGGAACTGAAAAAAACTCGGGCCCGATTCAACTTTGGGAGAAACGCAACCTAACGTCACGCTGCGGTGGCCAATCATGTAACCGGAGATCAGACTTGGCAGTACGTTTTGAGGCGGTGTGAGAATCCCGTACAGGAAACGGGAAACATCACTGCCTCTATCGCTGCCACAAGAATGTTTTAAAACACTATGAGGGCAAAGAATGAAACGCAAGCACAGAACTGCCCGGGAGTTTGTGAAACGACAGCTGACTGTTTCCTGCAACAAGCATCAGCACAGTCCCTCCCTCCCATAGAAATAAAATGGATCCTCCTCTCTTCTCTCTTTGTCCGTAAAATTAGGCCTTTAGGTGTGGTCGGAAATGTCGAGATCTATATATGATCTGACGGAAAACAATAATTGTAGAATCAAAATATACTTAAAATATCAAAAGTAAAAGTTCTCATCGTGCAGAATTGCCCATTTAAGAATATTATATCATTGGATTATACAGTCAGGTCCATAAATATTGGGACATCGACACAATTCTAATCTTTTTGGCTCTATACACCACCACAATGGAGTTGAAATGAAACGAACAAGATGTGCTTTAACTGCAGACTTTCAGCTTTAATTTGAGGGTATTTACATCCAAATCAGGTGAACGGTGTAGGAATTACAACAGTTTGTATATGTGCCTCCCACTTTTTAAGGGACCAAAAGTAATGGGACAGATTAACAATCATAAATCAAACTTTCACTTGGTTGCAAATCCTTTGCATTCAATTACAGCCTGAAGTCTGGAACGCATAGACATCACCAGACGCTGGGTTTTATCCCTGGTGATGCTCTGCCAGGCCTCTACTGCAACTGTCTTCAGTTCCTGCTTGTTCTTGGGGCATTTTCCCTTCAGTTTTGTCTTCAGCAAGTGAAATGCATGCTCAATCGGATTCAGGTCAGGTGATTGACTTGGCCATTGCATAACATTCCACTTCTTTCCCTTAAAAGACTCTTTGGTTGCTTTCGCAGTATGCATCGGGTCATTGTGCATCTGCACTGTGAAGTGCCGTCCAATGAGTTCTGAAGCATTTGGCTGAATATGAGCAGATAATATTGCCCGAAACACTTCAGAATTCATCCTGCTGCTTTTGTCAGCAGTCACATCATCAATAAATACAAGAGAAGCAGTTCCATTGGCAGCCATACATGCCCACCCCATGACACTACCACCACCATACTTCACTGATGAGGTGGTATGCTTTGGATCATGAGCAGTTCCTTTCCTTCTCCATACTCTTCTCTTCCCATCACTCTGGTACAAGTTGATATTTGTCTCATCTGTCCATAGGATGTTGTTCCAGAAATGTGAAGGCTTTTTTAGATGTTGTTTGGCAAACTCTAATCTGGCCTTCCTGTTTTTGAGGCTCACCAATGGTTTACATCTTGTAGTGAACCCTCTGTATTCACTCTGGTGAAGTCTTCTCTTGATTGTTGACTTTGACACACATACACCTACCTCCTGGAGAGTGTTCTTGATCTGGCCAACTGTTGTGAAGGGTGTTTTTCTTCACCAGGAAAGTATTCTTCGGTCATCCACCACAGTTGTTTTCCGTGGTCTTCCGTGTCTTTTGGTGTTGCTGAGCTCACCGGTGCGTTCTTTCTTTTTAAGAATGTTCCAAACTGTTGATTTGGCCACACCTAATGTTTTTGCTATCTCTCTGATGGATTTGTTTAGATTTTTCAGCCTAATGATGGCTTGCTTCACTGATAGTGACAGCTCTTTGGATCTCATATTGAGAGTTGACAGCAACAGATTCCAAATGCAAATAGCACACTTGAAATGAACTCTGGACCTTTTATCTGCTCCTTGTAAATGGGATAATGAGGGAATAAAACACACCTGGCCATGGAACAGCTGAGCAGCCAATTGTCCCATTACTTTTGGTCCCTTAAAAAGTGGGAGGCACATATACAAACTGTTGTAATTCCTACACCGTTCACCTGATTTGGATGTAAATACCCTCAAATTAAAGCTGAAAGTCTGCAGTTAAAGCACATCTTGTTCGTTTCATTTCAACTCCATTGTGGTGGTGTATAGAGCCAAAAAGATTAGAATTGTGTCGATGTCCCAATATTTATGGACCTGACTGTAATTATGAACGTGTTGTGAAAGCATACACTTTTATCTCGCAGCTGTTAAAGGTGGAGCTAACTTTAATTGATGTGTATAATACTGCTGAGTAACTTAATCTATAATAATACATCAGAATTAGTTTGATGACATGTATTAATAATCTGTCTGTCATCGTTAATTAAAGATGACCTCTGAAATGTAGTGGAGTGCAAGTATAAAGTGGCATAAAATACATAGAAATACTTAAGTAAAGTACAAGTTCCTCACAGTTGTACTTCATACCGTACTTGAGTAGGTGTATTTGGATATCGTCCACGTCCAAATGAGATATAATAAATGAGGTAATTAGTGAGCTTTAGGAGTGCTGGATGGTGGATTTGTTTTGTTACTTTTGGAGCCAGACTAGCTGTTTTTAAAGTTCAAAGTTTTTTTATTGTCATATGCACAGTAAGGAAACATGTTTCCCTGTACAGTCAAATTCTTCCTGTGTAAAAATGTAAACAGTCGAGTACAGTTATGAGGCAGACCATGAGTATAAACTCCTGTCCGCTGTTAAGGAGTCTGATGGCAGTAGGAAAGAAAGAGAGTTCTTTAGTCTGGAGGTCCTGCATTTAACACTCCTGTACCTTCGGCCTGTGGGTAGAAGTGTGAACAGTCCGTGCTGGGGATGGGTGGGGTCCTTGAGGATGGACCCTGCGGTGGTAGATGCTCTGCAGAGAGGGCAGTGGAGTCCTGGCGATCTTCCCTGCAGTCTTCACCACTCTCTGCAGGCATTTGCGGTGCGTAGCAGTAATGCTCTCAAAAATGCAGCTGTAGAATCTATGCTAAGCTAACCGTCTTCATAATTTTTTTGACCAACATTGTTTTTATTGTTTTCATAACATAACAGAGCAATACAAAGAAATGCAATTACATGTCTGCCCCCCATCTCTCTCTCTCTCTCTCTCACCCCCCGCTACCCCCACCCGCTAAAGTTATTCCAAATCTTGGTTGGGAATCAGGTCAATTCTGGTCCATTATACAGAAAAAAAAAGAATAAAACAAACATATTTCTGTAATCTTAGGCACTGCCACTGTTTACATGTCCCCAAATGTTCGTTGATATTTCTTAATCTTCAAATTATCTGGGTATAGACCCAATATAAACAACTGTGGGGCTAAGAGTATTTGAATCTGTAAAATATTTTGAATACATAGTTTTATTTCTTGCCCGTCTTCATATTTAACAGACAAGTATGCCTAGTTCAAGGGGCACTTTTCCCACCCAAATGTATCCTGTCAGACATATTCATTATATAAAATGACTTATATCAAATTCTGGGAGTTGTACAGTACACATGTCCATGTCAAATGGACTGAGACGGTAAGATTGAATGAGTCTGTTTTGAATAATTGATGAACTCTTCAATCATTTTTGTCTCTTGTCCAGTCCTATGAGGACCTTGTCCATCGTCTAGAGCCGGTGATAATGGAGCTGGAGAGGCAGGAAAACGTTCTGGTTATCTGCCACCAAGCTGTTTTTCGCTGCCTGCTGGCCTACTTCCTGGACAAACCTGCAGGTACACACCTCCAGGCTTGTAAATACATTGAAACAGTATGTGATGACGTTTCAAAACCCCAAACACTCGTAATACTGTCAACTCTTACACCCCCTCAATAGTTTAATAATTAACTGTACACATTAAAAGCAGACACTTTAATAACAAATTTCATATTCTATTATACATTTTCTTATTTTTATTTCATATTATGTCTTTAAACGTTTGCACTGTTTATTGTTATGCACTAAATCATCACCAAGTTAAATTCCTTGTATGTGTACTTGGCAATAAACCGTTCCTGATTCTGAATAATCTTATTCCCCCCCCTGTGAAGATGAGCTGCCTTATCTCAGATGCCCCCTCCACACAGTGCTCAAACTCACACCAATAGCTTATGGTAGGTGGTACAAGCTTGAGTGTGTGACATAATTATATCTCTGTAAATCTCTCTCAGACAGTCTGACTCTCGTCTCAATTTCAGGCTGTAAAGTTGAGTCGTTTTTCCTCAATATCGAAGCAGTCAACACACACCGAGAGAGGCCAGTGGTGAGTTTCCACAAGCACACATTCGTCTTAATAGACACTTAGCTTTGCCAACTATTCTGTGGTACATACATCTAATGGCAGCCAGTAATGTTTAGTCATTTGTATGTATTGAGGAAATATGTGTGGTGGTGAGGAATGAGCAAATGTATAGCTGAACTGATATTTTTTCCTTTTGGTTTCCATATTAGGATGATTAGAAGCAAAAGAATTAAAGTGAAAATCACCACCTTCTCAGGTTTTAAAACTACTTAGCTTTGGGAAAAAAAGAAATGTCAAAATCTTACTCTTACTTATTGAAGTTGAGTACACACTTTGATGTTTGCTGCCTCACTTGGTCTGGTATGACCAGTAGCTTATGGTAGCTAGTGTACGGTAAAGGGGCTGTACTCGAACAGCTGGTGAAAGAATAAGTGGTCTGATATAAACCGTATGGACAGTGTGATATGGATATACATAATTAACACTAGAACATGTGCAGCGGTGCAGTGAAAATATAGTGCAGATTACAGAATGAACTGCTGGAGGTGTGATATGAATACACTACAGGTCCGATATACACAGTGTAGGCAGTAGAATAAATGTGAACACACAATGGCCCTCATTTATGAAATGTGCTTACGACCTAAAACAGGCGTAGGACGGGCGTACGCCGATTCCTACGCAAAGCAAGGCAGTAATCAATTTGAACGTGAGCGTAGGCTGCGATAAAATCTCACGTCTGGTCTGAACTCGTGTACGCAAGTTTTCGAGTCAGTGTGGACTTGCGGTGCAGCATATAATCAGTTTAACAGGAGAAGGAGAAATCATCAGTTGACCACTTATCAGCAATGGCAGATCTGGCTCTTTTAGAGGACCTCTATGCGCCGATACAACAGTGCACACGTACGTGCACGGGCCACGGTGGAGCGCTCCATCGGATTGATTAAGGGCAGATGGCTCTGTCTTGCATCAGCGGGGGGGGGGGGCCCTACTATACACGGCAGAAAAAAATCTGCAACATTGTTTTAGCCTGTGGGATTCTGCACAACATCGTGTAGGAAAACAGGGTGCCATAAATGTAGTGATGGAGCCAGATGAGCCGATGCCCAGAGAGCAGCGTCCAGCACAGCCCCAACTGGGGGCTATACGAAGGAGACAGGATAGTATTCCTCACTTTTAAAAGGTATAGTGTTATGTTTGGCAATGATACTCAATACAGGAAACATGACGATGCACAACATTTGTATTTATTCTTCAGGTTTTCGTTTCTCTTTTAAAGTGTCGTTAATGGCCACAAGTGAATGATGAAAAAAAAACTGACACTGCATAAACTCCGCTACTGTGTGTTTATTTAAATATAGGTACACCATAGGCCTAAGAGATCGCAATATAAGCCTGTATATTAAATAAACTTCAGCTGGAGTCCAATTTACCACGGCAACACTGTTGACTGCATCAGTGATCTCTTTCCATTCCCCATTCTTTCTACAGCCTTTAATACCAGTTTTCAGGCTGCCAAATAGTACACACGTTGGTGCAAATGAACCTGAGACATCAGGGTTTCAATCTCCACCTCTGAAAAGTGCCGCTTCTCAGCCGGATTACGTTTCGCCGTGTCGTAAATTGTAGGGGCGAGGCCTCAAAACCCAGAATATATTGGGGCGTGAAATTGAAATTACGATCGTTTCCAGCCGCTGCATTTATCAATGTTCGACCATCCTCATGCTCTGATTGGTGCGATACGAACGGTTCATGAATCACACGTGAAGCCTGTCGTAAGAGGATTTCTGCACTCATATCTGCGCTGGTTTCTACGTTAGGTTGATAAATGAGGGCCAATGACTGCAACTTAGACAAATTATTCTTTTCTTTTTTTTTAAGATAACTTATTTGTTGTTTTCCGAAGTCTTTTCTGGAACTGTTTCCCCAGATTTATTTTCCAGTTTGCTTTTCTGCATTTTTTTTTTTATTTCTGCATTGCATTATGGGAAAATAGTGCAAACCATATTTTGCATGGTGTCTTGTTTGAGTATACTTAATTCTGTCACTTTTCCCAGTGTGGACACACCAAATACTAAAAGAACTGCTTAGAATAAATGTGTAGTATGGATCTGAGACATGCCAATAGTCTTTGCTGTCGTTGCAGAATGTCGACGTCAACAGAAATCCTGAGGATGCTCTGCAGACTGTTCCTGACCACATATAAATGCTGGTTTTATGAGAGAGAGAGAGGTCGCAATCATGTAAAGCGGGATGTGTTGCTACTTGTTAGCGTCACTAAATGTTAGAGATGCACTCCAGTTAAAGGTTGATTGTGTGAAAGCAGAAAGACGATGGGGCTTTGAGGCAGGGGAAGACTAGATGGTAGAAATGGGACGAGGTTGTGGAAACATTACTCCAGAAGCACACAGACTCCTGCTGCACAGGACAGGACATGGCTCATACAGGAGCTTCTGTTTGCAACATGACTGTGAAATGTTGTCTTATCTGACTACAGTTTAAAAGTTGTTTACAAATGATACAGAGAGAAAAAAGACTGCATAATATTCAGGGATCCCACGGGGTCTTAGAAGTTTAAAAAAACGTCTTGGCATTAAATTTCATCCTATGTGGTATTGAAAATGTCTTTAAAAGTCTTACATTTAACGTGGAGAACCCTGGGGGTACCCTGATATGTTTTGAGGTTAAGAGGAAATTATGTAAAAAAACAATAAATAAAAAAAAGATTATGTAGGGAGGTTGTTAGTGTAACTGCTGCCCAGATAATATGTTGTTGATAATCTAAGTATAAAGATGCGAACCAGCACCATGGACAGCACCCAAACAAAGAAAACATGTTGTAGATGTTGACTGTAATGTTTGAAATGTAGATAAGACGCCAAACTTTAGGTGGGTTTGAATGAAATAATGTAAATAAATAAATAAAGGAAACGGAGTCCACTTCTCAAGTCCTGTTTGTGTTGGCTGCCTGGCAGCTTTCTTATGTTTTTAACTCCCCCGCAGAGAAGTTAAATTGAACAAAGTACCACAGCACACCAATGTTCTGTTCCATTCAGCCAATAATGGCTCTTTGGGAAAGAGCTCTCAGGGGAAATGAAAACACGCATTTGGGAGTAATTTAGGGAATAAAACTCAGCATTTTTTAGGAGCACTCCTACAGAGAGGGGGAAGGGGAGGTGTTTTGGTAGCGGTGTATTTTCCCCAAATAGCCGAGCAGGGGTTAACAATCCCTCATTTCTCTCGTGCACCTCGGTGGCAGCAGTCTGCGAAATTTCCAGTATGCAAGCATACAAGCTGGGAGCTGCTTTCTTTAAAGCCAGTGGGACTCACGCAACTTTCTGACTCAACTTCATGCTTTTTAAGCTTTTTTTTTTCCCCCCCACAACACCAGACGGATGTTTTACTCGTATCGTAACTTCTTTCATTATCACTGCGGTGGAAGTAAACTAAGCCGAGGTGAGGGAGGAGAAAGCCGGCCCCTTGCAGAAAAGAACTTGTGTAAAATGTGAGGTATGTGCACAACTGCTGAGAACCTGAGAGCACCTCATCTGAGAGCCTAAAAGCTGAATTATCATGGACATGATGAACCTCCGGATCCAGTGCATTCTAGTGTTCCTCACTTTGTATGTGCAAGAGGGATTAACAAGGGATTATGAAGCAAACCTGGGAGCAAGTGTTCTTTTACAGGTATATTTTTCTTTATTTACCTTTTTTTCAATGTGTCAAAAATCATTGATGGCTACAATTTATGCTACTTTGTGAAACACACCCCTCTGTTAAAGCAGGCTGAGTCGAGGCAGGAACACAGTGTAACAATAACACAGAACTGTATGTTGTATGTGAATAATATCTGTACCCTAATCGCAAATATAATGTAAGACTTCTGCAGAATTAAAACTATTGGTAACACTGCAAAATGCTGTTAGTGACCATACCCAGAATTTAAGAGTAGTATATGTTTCCCAAAGTGAGATTTTGCAACCAATACTCACTGGGCCAGAACATAAAATATTTTAAAAAATATATATAAATGATATGATTTATACGTTTTCCTCTAAAGGTTTTCCACTTTTAAACATATTTGTTAATGTTAGATTCCCAGCAATGACCAGGATATGTGGTAATGTATTGACACAGCAGTGACTTGTGTGCAAAATTAACATTTGAGAGCAAATCGTGCAACCCTCACTGGCCCTGTGTACAGTGAAAGCATTTATTTCCAGTTCCACTTCCCCTCCATTCGTGAATGACTTAGATTCAGACTATCTCGACACAAAATCTTGACCCAACCCTCACATAGGCAGACTGTGGAGATTTCTTCAAAAAGGAGGAGTTTTGAACAAACAGTGGTACTAATACATTGTATTATGTGTCACATCACCACAGTGTGCTGTTGGCCTCTTAAAATCACATTTGCCAAAACTCCCCATGCACTTGAGTGACTTGCTTGTCTTGTTTCTTTTCCAGAGAGTAAGACGTCAAAGCAAACCAACAAAAGCAGTGGTAAGTTTATCCGGTTACTGCCGTTAAATGTCAAATATGAATCTGACTGTTAGTGTAAGATTGGAGCTCCTCATGAAACAACATATGAGACACAATTTCTTAGTCCCTGTTAAACATTTATTATATCTACAAATGTGAGAGAGAGGGAAAAAAACTAAGCTCTGCTACACACATTTGTATTAAGCTTTTCTCTAATCTTTGATTTTTGATTTGATTTCTTTGGGATTCAAGCTTTTTTTCTGAAGAGTTTAGAGGGGAAAAGTCAACAATCTGACACAATGAGGACAAACTAGACCAGCTGGCGTTAACAAATTGTATTTGAAAAACATTTTTTTTGTATAAAACTACTTGAAAAGTAACTTTACTTTTAGTTCAAGTAAAGTACTTTGCAGTGAAGTAAAAAGTACAATATTTCCCTGTGAAATGTAGAGTGAAAGTATAATGGAATATAAAATGAAAATACTTAAGTCAAGTACAGGCATCTTAAAAATTGCACTTATGTACAGTACTTAAGTAAAATGAGTTACTTTCCACCAGTGATGGCCTACAAAGTGAGTTGCAGACCAAGCTTCCATGGTGTCATACGTAGCTCCACTGTGGTTTCCCCTCACTTTGCTTCAGTGTTAACTGTGAAGCAATCCCCTGAAAACACACAGTAATACAGTCTGTACAGCACAGACCACAGCCTTCCTAAATAGCAGTGAGCAGGAGGGCTGATGTGGCTCTCTTCCTGCTGCCTGTCGCCTCGTCCGGCCTCGTCCGGCCTCGTCCGGCCTCGTCCTGCAGTAATGTGGCCAGCGCTGACCAGATTGGCTCACGCCAGTAAACGAGGACAGAGACGGCATGCAGGGAAATGCTTTGTGTTGTTTGGTTGACTCGTCAGAGCGACGCAGGGCCGACCGCGGTGTGGGACAAAACAAAGAACAAGTTGTGTGTGAGGTTTATGATTTGTTTTCCCTACGCATAAGGGGGGGGGGGGTTAAGTAAGCAATCACAGTTGTCTGTTATACTCAGATCTGATTGGTGCTCTCCCAGCAGTGTGTCAATGTGCCATGAAGTTAGGATCTGTGGGGATGACTTAATGACTAAATAAATATGATTTAATAAGTTGCAAAACGACATTATCAGCCAGTGGTGGAATGTGACTACATGTATTTAAATACTGTACTTAAGTGCAAATTCAATGTGATTGTACTCTAATTGATTACTTACACGTTATGCAACTTTATACTTCTACTCCGCTACATTTCTCTGACAGCTTTAGTTACTTTTCAGATGACAGTTTTTCATCCCCTTCCTGATCGGTGAAAACCATGCATCTCCAGATGTTTTGATGTTGTATGTTTGTGATAAACTGAAAGACGAAGTGTTCCTTTATGTGTTGAGGAAGTTCTCCTCCCTCTTAAGCTGAATAAAGTCTTTAAAAAGCCTCCTGGATCAGCTGGAAAATACACCGTCACAAAGCTGAAAACAGGGCTGTTTTTCTGACACCATGAAGTTTTTTAAAAACTTTTTAGAGATACGTGGTTCTCACAGGACAGCAACGCTACAAACATATGATGATCTTATAGAATATGATGCATGGCTGTAGATTAAACTATCAACAGTATATAAAGGAGTTCAAATGAGCACAACCTGTAACATCTACAGCAGTAAAATACAACATACACATGAATGCAGCAGGAATATTAATCCAGAAACATCAGATAGAAGAGGAACACACTGACAGGGAACACGTCACTGCACAATGATACATACTTTTACTTTTGATACTTTAAGTACATGTGGCTGATAATACTTGCACACTTTTACTTGTAGTATTTTTACAGTGGGGTATTAGTACGTTCACTGAAGTAAAACATTTAAATACTTCTTCCACCGTTGCCATCAGCCCTCAAAGACCACCTTTCTTGCATTCAGTGGATGACAATAATGTGTCTTGTCCAGTGGTGAAAGAAGTATTTAGATCCTTTACTTAAGTACAATTACTAATACTCTGTTACAAGTAAAAGTCCTGCATTGAAAATGTTACTTAAGTAAAAGTATGTAAGTATCCTCAAGAAAATGTACTTTAAGTATTAAAATTAAAAGTACTCGATACAGAAAAATCTTCCCGTTTTAGAGACTGGAAAGGATCCAGACAGTTGTGTGTTTAATGGTCTAATCATTTCAGCTGGACTTGTAGGTCCTTATATTGTTGGCTAGTTTATTTAGAATAAAACATCAGATTTTATAAACTACATGTGTTTTGTGTGCAAAAATCTTAATTTGTAAAGTAACTAAAGCTGTCAGATGAATGCAGTGGAGTAAAAAGTATATTTCTCTCTGAAATGTAGCGGAGTAGAAGTAGAAAGTGGCGCGAAAAGACAAGTAAAGTACAAGTACCTCAACATTTGTACTTAAGTACAGTACTTGAGTAAATGTACTTAGTTACATTCCACCACTGGTCTTGTCCCTCCATGTAATAATAATTCATTACATTTATATAGCGCTTTATCATAGACACTTGGGGGGGTTGGGGGGGGGTGACTACTTTCTACCACCACCAATGTGTAGCACCCACCTGGGTGATTCACGACAGCCTTATGACGCCAGAGGCTCACCACACACAGAGGGAGAATGTGTTTTTAGTGGTGGGGGAAACTGGAGCACCCGGAGAAAACCCACACAGCACGGGTAGAACATGCACACTCCACACAGATGATCAGGGTTCAAACCCGGTTACTTCTTGCTGTGAGGCCACAGTGCTAACCATTGGGCCACTGTGCTGTCTTGTAATGCCTCCTCAGCTCCAGTGCTTTCTGCTCCAGCCTCTGTAGGGATTTGTGCATGTGTTTGTGATGTCACTAGCTGAAGGTGACAGACTACCATGTGAGGTGTTCCGTGGTGTCCCGCTACGCTGTTACCAGAGTCCAGAGTTCAGTCTGGAACCAGCTGCCCATCACCAAGGAGGCTGCCTTCGAGGTGGACCTGCCCTCCTCTGCTTTCATCTCCAACTTCACCATGTAAGTCTTTTCACTTCCACAGTAGACAGCGCTTCTACATCACTACTTCCTGTATTTGTTTATAAGTGTATTATTTGAATGCTACACTACTACGTTTTGATTTAAAAACGAATATCTTTTGCTATGTTTACGCGTCCACACTACTCCAGAGTTTCCGAGCCTCTAAAACGGAGACATTTGGAAACTCGGCTGCCCCGGTTTTGCTTTGAAAACTCCGGCGTTGCTTTGTAGTCTGGACGGGCACAAACGGAGACCTTTGGACACAGCGACGCACATCAGTCAGTCTTATCGTTTAGGTAGGATTACAGTACAGCTCCACCTCGCCGTCGCTCCAAGCTAATAAATCCCTGATCTTACTTTTCACCATTAGTGTTCTTTCTCCAAAGTATTTTCTGTGTTTTCAACTTATACATCCATGATTTCCAACCTGAGTAATGTCCAACAATCTGCTTCCTGTTTACACCAGCACGCACATGCCCAGTGCATGAGAATGGTCATGTGATATGTGTTGTCAGACGTGTTTATATGGACGGAGATTAGTTCTGCTACTGGAGCTAAAACTCTTGTGTGGACGGAGATCTTTTTTTTCTTCAAAATGAAAACATAGTGGTGTAGATATAGCCTGAGTGTCTGTCCTTTCATTTCCTGTACTTCTAATCTCTAACATTGCCTTGAAAGCCAGGAAATGCAAACAATCACAGTTACATTTACTGTGTTTTGGATGATAATTCCTCACAACAAACCCTTTATTCAAACCCACTGAGTCAAAAGCATTAAATAATAAGTCCCTGCTATATGGGGGGGGGGGAATTGCAATAAATAAAAGTAATGTTCTCGTTCCTGGGCAGAATCCAGAAATAAAACTTCAGAGGAATTATGTAAGGGACTAGAATTCCGGTCCGGAGGAGAGATGCATAATTTGATTACCGAGAGGGTTTGCTGACCGCTCTTCTTCAAAACTGGCTAAATATAAACAAAACAAACAAGTCAACATTGCAGGCCAAACCCCAAACTTGGAGCTGGGTTTGGGAGCGGAAGCAGGTCAGGAGGAGGGGGAACCTCAGGGCACATGAATACCAGGCTTTGTAAATGGAAGTCAGAAAGTTAATAGAGAAAATGACAGGAGTTTGCCCAGTTCCCCTTTTCTCCCCCGCACAGTTTACTGAGGCAGCCTGCCAGTTTAGATACGCTACACACACACACACACACACACGCCTAAATGTACATACAGTATGCGTGCCTACGTGGAGGTGGACGTAGACTTAGATTTTTTTTAACTATGTGTGAGTCTGGAGTTGGTACAGTTTTTTATTTTTTACAACCATAATCCTTGGCTTCTGTCTTTCACAGACTCACTTACACACATTTTCACACTCAGAACCTATACAGCCGTCAGCACATCACCAAATACCCCAAAGGAGGAAAAAAAAGCTGTGGCAAATGTGTTACATTAGTTCTTTGGCATTTCTGTGTCTGAAACTAAGAACTCTGTGTTCTATGTGTAAGTAACTGATGTACAGCCGTTCCTTTACCCCCTCAGCCAGCCGGCCGGCAGCCACACATATAAATACAAGCGGCTCCATTTTCCACTCTTGCCATTCTGCTCTGTTTCTCAAACAAGACCCGCTTCAAGCCTGTGGGTTTATTTTAGTAAACCCTTGATGTTTTTTTCTCTTTGGATATATTTGTTCAAAGGGCTTGACCTTAATTTAGCACCTCGTCACGTGCCATCAGCGGTCACCGAAGTCTAGGAAGTGCACTGTGTGAATTGGATCCCACTTTGGAGCGGTGGTTTTGGTTGGGGTTTTGCCGGGTGTAGCACGCAGCGTCATCGGCCTGCAGGATCTCTCTTCATTAACGCTGTTTTCAGAGGGAAATTACTCTTTTCCACTCCTCGCCCTGTTTATGACCCCCCCCCACCCCCTTTTCCCATGGTAGAAACTCCATTTGCAAACAAGCATGATGCGTGTTTGTGAAGCAGCTTTGTGATCACTCTGGAAATACATGGAGCAAAATAAAATCAATCAATGCAGGCCAGGCGTGTTTGTGACTGAAATATAATCTGGCCACTGTGAGTCACACAGAGAGCTATTTCTTCTTCCTCTTTCCTCCATCCCATCAGCACCTCCAATGGCAAGGTGTATGTGGCCCAGGTGAAGGAAAGAGCTGCTGCCAGGAAGATTTACGATGCCGCTAAGAAGCAAGGAAAAACAGCCGGACTTGTTGCTACCAAGTCAGTCCCAAATTTGTTCTTATTTCTTTAGCTTCCACAAAATAACATTTTTGAATGTGAATTAGAGCTGGGAAATATACAGTATCGATATATCGATATATGAGGCTAGATACCGTCTAGATAAAGGCTACATTACAGTAAAGTGATTTTCTGAACTTACCAGACTGTTCTAGCTGTTCTATTATTTTACCCACTCAGTCATTATATCCACATAATTATTTTCCAAAAATCTCATTGTGTAAATATTTTGTGAAAGCACCAATTGTCAACCCTACTATGTTGATATTCATGTATTTGGTCAAAATGATATTACATACTTGATTTTCTCCATATCGCCCAGCTCTAATGTGAACCTGTTCTTACACAGAGACTGACAATCCAGTATTGTGAGTTTTCCTTCCCTTTTTACTGTGCGGTGTTCCAGAGAGCGGGAGATTGAGAAGTTCCGTGTGGCGGTGAGCGTGCCGTCGGGAGCTCGGATGTCCTTCTCCCTGAGCTACGAGGAGCTGCTGCCTCGGCGGCTCGGCCGCTACGAGCTCAGTCTGGGTCTGAGGCCGGGACAGCCTGTGCAGAACCTCACCTTAGACGTCACTATAATGGAGCGGACGGGCATCAGTTTCATCAAAGCCTTTCCTCTCAAGACGAACCGACTGCTCTCCAACACTGCTCAAGGTAAAATCTGAGTTATTACACGTCGATATACTGTATATTTTTGAGATGGGTCATTAGGATGATCAACTTTCAAAGAAGAAATCTTAAAATACTTCTACACTGTTTTAAAGTACAGGGACACCGACCATCAGGTACCACTCTCACGTTTGTACAGTAAATATTAGGGGGATACATCAGGGATACATCGATCTGCATCGATATACCGATTTAATCCTCAACGATCCAATATTATCAATACAAAGTGAAAATATCGATGCATACAGTGTAAGAGCCAATTAGTGCCCTTGGTATAAATAGGAACCAATCTTTGGTTCCTTCGGGCGCAACCCGGAAGCACATACAGTTTTTGAACACACCAACACCACAACACTACACAGGCATACATACAAGCAGTGATTTGTCTGGAAACCCAACTAAGATCTCACGGAAATAAATGGAACCAAAGGTTTTAACTGCAAATATGACTTGGACTTTTATTGATCAAGAAGGTAGAAGTGCGTCAATTACTCTACCCGTGGAACAGCACCTCAGGGGCTTAAAGCTTGGGCTTAGCCTCTACATACAGTATCATCATCTTTAAGATGCCCCTATATTTTGAAATTCCCAATTTTTTAACTTTTTATTAAATAGAGTATTTTTTTTTATGTAAATGGAAGAGTTTAGTAATATAATTGTCAAATCATATTTTGGGTCGCTTTTTGTAAATAAATGTAAACTATTGTGTTAAATGGGCTTATGTATCGTCTCGTATCAGTCGCAGGGCCCTAAAGCGAATAAATCGTGTCGTGGCAGACTGTGATATCAGTAAATAGTGTATCATTGTCCAAAGATTTGATATAATATTGTATCGTGATAAAACGTGTGAGTTACAACCCTAGTAAATATGAAGCTACAGCCAGCAGCTGGCTTAGCTCAGTTTAGCTCTATCCAAAGGTAGTCTATATCCTCGATGGTTCCACTTCCGGGATTGCTCTGTTGCAGACGGAAATTCCGCCGGATTTCACTCATTTAGGCTGCATATACATTGCCTTGGGCTTTCTTTGTGTTGGCATTTTACACTCTAAACTCCAGTGAATTTCTGAGGACTATGGTTAACTGCTCCTCAGATCTCTGCAGGGTAAATCTATTATAATTATAATAACTATTATAATACTATTTGCTAGTCTCCGTTGCTCCGTACGATTGTCATTGGTTTAAGGAAATGCCAATAAACCAGAGCACGTTTTCCCATCCCGGAATGCTGCGTGGACTCCAAATAAGAGTATTTCTCAAAATGGAAATGTTATAGATGATTACTTTAACCATTTCAGACTACGGCTACATGGGTTTAACCCTGTCCTATGTTCCTAAAGGTGACACAGAGCCTCCTGCCTCCACTCATGTGGAGCAGAGCGCCTGCTGTGCTCAGGTTCGCTACAGTCCTACTCTACGGCAGCAGAACAGCATCTCCTCTAAAGGTCTAAACGCAGACTTCATCATCCAGTATGATGTGGATCTTAAAGACCTCATGGGTGAAGTCCAGGTCAGCAGCATTGGATTTTTACTTCTGGCCTGTCAAATACACATGAGTGTGATTGTTTGTCACAATACAAAAATACTAAAGGTTGTCTTTTTTTTTTCCTCTCAGGTGTATGACGGCTACTTTGTGCATTACTTTGCTCCCAGAGGGCTTCCTGTGGTTCCTAAGGATGTTATTTTTGTCATTGATGTCAGTGGCTCAATGATAGGCACTAAGATGAAACAGGTAAAGTGGACATGGGGACATGGAGCCAGAGGTTGTAAACATTCGGGGCTCAGCCCAAACCTAGGGGGCGGGGTCCGGTGCTCCATTTACGGCAGCAGCTATATGCACTATTTTTCAAGCCATTTGATAATAATATGCCAACAAATCTGTACGTCATATGGGAAAAACATGATAGTTGCCAAGGCAAAGAATCATCCTGTAGAGCCTTCATCCTGTACTGTATCTTATTGTTTTTCAACTGTCTGAAACCAGAACACAACAAATGTTGAGTACTCCTTTTCACACCTGACACCTTAAAGGAC
Source organism: Sander vitreus (assembly GCF_031162955.1). Taxonomy (NCBI): domain Eukaryota; kingdom Metazoa; phylum Chordata; class Actinopteri; order Perciformes; family Percidae; genus Sander; species Sander vitreus. The sequence continues at coordinate 28,951,740 of NC_135861.1, read as the reverse complement.
AATTCCGGCGCAAAATGAACCTAGGGGTTAATAACACATGGGTACAAAGTCGACCGTTCTCTGGGATATGCTTTCATGCTAATCGAATGTGACCAGTTTTATTGTACTGTTCACATATACAGGTAGGCGCCATCTTGGGAAAACAGTCATGACCAGTCGAATGGCGTGCTTGAGCTACTTGAGCTATGTTACTGGTTACTTGTTACACGGCGTTCGTCGTTCGACTGGTTGTGACTGTTTTCCCAAGATGGCGCCTGCATGTATACGTGAACGGTACTGTCTTTATAAACTGTCTTTTTAGTAAACTGTCTGTACACTTACAAAGTTCTCAATGCTTTGGTTTATATGTAGGGACCCTCATTATGCTACTGTGGAAGTGTGGTGCTATTTTGAGCCTTGTTAGTGGTATAGAAATAGTGATTTCTTTTTACTTTACCCGTGCCACGACGACTAGCGTTAAAAGCTAATAAAGCTAATAAATAAACTGGTCACATTCGATTAGCATGAAAAAAAATCCCAGAGAACGGTTGACTCGGTACCGATGTGTTATTAACCCCTAGGTTCATTTTGTGCCGGAATTGTCCTTTAAAAAGGGGCAAAACTTGTCTGATGTTTCTATTTTTAAGTTCCATAACGTAGGTAGGAATATGGCATAAACAGCATTACTAATCTTGTAGTCTCGCTTTGCCAGACCTTCCTCCACCGCTGAGCTGCAAAGGAAGGTCTGGCTAGTCCACACAGCTATCAGGGATGGTTTGGTTTATTGGCATTTCTTTAAACCAATCACAATCGTCTTGGGCGGTGCTAAGTGCCGGACAGAGCAACGGTGCCTCTGCAAAATAGCCTCGGGAAGGAACTTGTTTTGGTGGAACGTGTACGTTCAAAAGTTGTTTTAGTCGTGCAACAGAAAACTCAGATTGGACAGATAGATAAAATATAATATAATAACAATATTCAAGATTCAAAATCCTTTATCAATGTCACAATTGGTAAATTCACACTGTTGCAGCAGCAAGGGAAAGGGGGGGAAAGTACAAGACACTCTAAAGATAAACAAACAATAAATAAATATAAGTTAAGAGAATAAATAGTAAAATATATTTACAGTATCACATTATTTCTGCACGGTTTATCTATCTTCATTCTGCAAAAAGAATGTGGTATTTCTGTCAATAATTCTAAACATTTCTGTCAGTAGACCAAGCAGGCCATGGGCACCATTCTCGGGGACCTGAGAGAGGGAGACCACTTCAATATCATCACCTTCTCAGACAAAGTTCACACCTGGAAGAAAGGACGAACAGTCCGGGCGACTCGGCAGAATGTACGAGACGCCAAAGACTTTGTGAAGAGGATTATTGCAGAAGGATGTGAGTTGAAATGTGATATTGTTTGATAGGGATACATTTAACTCCTGACTCATTATGATTTTAAGTTCACGATACTATTTTCTCACAATTCTTTTACAGAATAAGCTGCAGACAAATGACTGAAAAAAAATTCCTTTAGTAATATAAATTGTTCAAAACTACATATGTGTCTTCTTATCAAAATTGAACTGAGATTGTGTGTTAGTTAAATAGCAAAGGAAAAAATAATAATGATTTTTAAACCAAATCCCACATCAAAATAACTAAATAAATAAATCTCTAAACTAAGAACACATAGTGACGTCTGAAGACAAACGTGGAATCAAAAGTAGATTATGTCCTAGGCTGTTTAAAAATTGCATCGCGATTCATTTATAAAAAAAATCTAAACCGGTTGTAACCTTAAAGGACAAATCCGGCGCAAAATGACCCTAGGGGTTAATAACACGTGTACCGAGTCGACCGTTCTCTGGGATTTGTTTTCATGCTAATCAAATGTGACCAGTTTAAGCGCAAACCGCTAATTAGCTTATAACGCTAGTCGTCGGGGCACGGGTAAAGTAAAAAGAAATCACTATTTCTATACCACTAACAAGGCTCAAAATAGCACCACACTTCCACGGTAGCATAATGAGGGTCCCTACATGTAAACCAAAGCATTGAGAACTTTGTAAGTGTACAGACAGTTTATTAAAAAGATAGATTATAAAGACCGTACTGTTCACATATACATGCAGGCGCCATCTTGGGAAAACAGTCATGACCAGTCGAACGACGAACTCTGTGCTTGAGCTATGTTACTGGTTACTGGTTACACGGCATTCGTTGTTCGACTTTATAATATCGTCTTTATAAATCTCTTTTTAATAAACTGTCAGTACACTTACAAAGTTCTCAGTGCTTCGGTTTACATGTAGGGACCCTCATTACGCTACCGTGGAAGTGTGGTGCTATTTTGAGCCTTGTTAGTGGTATAGAAATAGTGATTTCTTTTTACTTTACCCGTGCCCCGACAACTAGCGTTAAAAGCTAATTAGCGGTTTGCGATAAAACTGGTCACATTCGATTTGCATGAAAGCATATCCCAGAGAACGGTCCACTCGGTACCCATGTGTTATTAACCCCAAGGTTCATTTTGCACCGGATTTGTCCTTTAACACATTTATATGGATTTTTAACCAACTCACTATGCTTTGTTACATCAACATAGTGTTGGAGCTGTGGCATTGTAGCCAAAATTGAGCTAACTCCTATAATACGGGGACAGTGGAGACTTCCAATTAAGTATTATTTATTTTTTAGCAGCAACCTTGCCTGTTCTAATAATTGCCTTATGATGGGGAGGAAGGGCCTCAGTACTGTCAGAGCAACCAAGAATAGACATATTACAATCTGGCTGAATATTTGTCTGGCATTGTTTTGAAAGATAGTTGAATATGTCAATCCAGAAATTACTTAATACTGGACAGTGCCAGAATTAAGTGTGACTGTGATCCCTCTGAGATATCACATCTGTCCAAATTTGGGTTTGGAGTAATGCAGTCTGTGTAAGACTTTAAATTGAATGAATCTGTATCTAGAGCTAATGGAGCAGCTTTGTATACTGGACGAACCTTCCTCCAATAGTTCATCTGAAGTTGATTGTTTTCAACTTCCTTATGTTTGGTTTGTCCTCTTCCTTTAACACTGATTGTCCCACTCTTCTGTATCAGGGACAAATATCAATGCAGCTCTGCTTTCAGCTGCCCAGCTGGTCAACCCTCCATCCTCTGCCTCTTCCAGCCACCCCTCATCGCACCGCGTCCCTCTGGTCATTTTCCTTACGGACGGGGAGGCAACCATCGGAGTGACGGCTGGTGACACCATCCTTAACAACGCCAAGAAAGCTTTGGGCTCCTCCTCTCTGTTTGGCCTGGCCTTTGGAGACGACGCCGACTTCCTCCTCCTGAAACGCCTGTCTCTGGATAACCGCGGCGTGGCTCGGATGGTGTACGAGGATGCAGACGCAGACTTGCAGCTGAAGGGCTTCTACGACGAAGTAGCCAGCCCTTTGCTATCAGACATCCAGCTGTCGTACCTGGATGACCAGGCGTTTGACATCACCCGCTCCCTTTTCCCCAACTACTTCCAAGGCTCAGAGTTGGTGGTGGCTGGGAGAGTCAAACCAGGGGTCAAGGATTTTAAGGTGTCAATGTCCGCCACTGATTCAAAGCAACACGTCAAGTTGGAGAACGATGTGTTGATTTCCTATGCAAAGGGGAACGGGAGTGAAGATTTACCCGACTGCTCAGGAGACTTGGAAGGAATCTCCAGCTTTGTGCACCGTCTCTGGGCGTATTACACCATCAAGGAGCTGCTCCTGGCCAAACTGAACGCTACTGACCCTGCAACTCAAAGGCTACTGGCGGACAAGGCCACCAACCTATCCCTGAAGTACAACTTTGTAACACCAGTCACTTCTTTAGTCGTAGTTAAACCGGATGCAGATGAAGCAGCTCAAACTCCAACCACCGCAAAACCCACCACGGCAGCAACTACAACCACGACAGCAATGACTACTGCCGTCACCAAAATATCTGCTGCCGGTGCGGCAAAGAAGCCCAGCACACCTTTTAACGCCAGGCCTAACAAAAGAAAACCAGACCCTCCTCAGCCACCGCCAAAGCAGAATAAAAAACACTCATCCCCAACTTCACCCCCATCCAAGAAAACCACGACAACTTCAAGTCCGAGCTCTGTCAAAACTGCCCCAGCTCCATTCTCTGGTAAAAAGCCCACTCCTTCTCAAAATGAATCCAAAGCTGTCCCTCTCCCTCCCCCCCCTCTTCCTCCTGCGGGTAAGATACCCACCTCTGTGCTTAATGCTCTAAAAACAGCGCCACCCCCTACACCTGGAAAAGTCTCCACCCCCCAGCCCAAAGCCTTGAAAACAACCACTTCCTCAACAACCACCACAATGCTAACATTCACCACCAGCACCGCACCTCCACTCAGTTCAGTCACAACTGCCCCTGCGTCCCTTCCAGGGAGACCCCTTACCCCACAGCCCAGTACAGCGAGGCCAGCCCTGCCTCCTGTCAAAGTGACTGTGCCCTCCACAGAGGCAGAAAACAGCAGCACATCTGCTCCAGATGTGCCTGAAATCACCACCGCCCTGCACAAACTGTTGTCTCCCCTCACCTCTCCCCCCCCGGCACCGGCTCCGGCTGTGGACGACAACAACACTGACCTGAGCATCGCCACCTTTGTGTCGGCCACCTTTGCTCCAATGCCTGGTGTCACAGATGGGCCGCGGCTGTGGGAAGCAGCAGGGCTTCTGGGTAGGTTACCATTTTCAGCGTGTAGCTTGCTAGCTCGAAGTTTGCTGTTTCCCCAAGTGAACAGAGTTTGACTTGCCGGATGTCAGGCAACTATCCTGGAAATGTACCTTCGTTGATCCAGACTAGGTTACACCCAGTCGAGTCTATCATCAATCAAGTTACAAGCTGAATATTCAGCAGACTTTTGTATATTTATTCCTAACTGAATGTTCTTCATCTCTCCACCAGATGTCTCCACTTTCATTCAGAGGAAAGGTGAAGCTGAATTTTATTTTTTATTTTGCAGTGACAGATCACGTTCTTCTGAGCTTTCAATCTCATTTTATCTGATACAAAAATGTATTAAAATGTAATGATATACTCTGAGAGGTGTTTGATTATGATATACCATGCTAATCAGCTACATGACAGCATTGGAACTGAATATAAATCTATCTTGTGTTCTATCTCCTATAGATATCGATCTTGTAAAAGGTGAGTGTATCGCTATTAATGCTTCTTATCCTGTCGTTTTCTGTCAAATCTAAATGTATTCTTGAGCAGCGGGACGTGTCCTAAACTTGTGTTCTCATTGCTTGCCTCTATTTTCCCAGACTATGATGCAACCTATGACTACGACTACGATCTCAACTATGACGCCTGTGAGTTTCAAATTCTCATTAGAGGCAAGAATTGTACTGCAGCTGCTTTTCAGGCATTACAAATACATTTTCTGACTTATTTCTAGGGGATGATACTGCAGACACCGGATCATTTGGTAAGTATTTAGCAGTGCTGGAATGTAACAAAATACATTTACTTAAGCATTGTACTTGAGGACAAATTTGAGGTACTCCATTTTATACTTCATACTTCCACTTCACAGCGTTATAGAGACAAATATTGTACTTTTACTCCACTACATTTGTATTTTGGTACTTTAAGTAGTACATTTTGCTCATAATACTTACTAGGGCTGCTCGACCATGGAAAAATCATACTCACGATTATTTTGGTCAATATTGAAATCACAACTATTTAACACGATTACTCATTGACTTTTGGAAAGATGTTGCAATTATTGAACTTAAAAAACAGTGTAAACAAATCAACAGTGAACACACCTTGAACTGTGAAATTTTCCAAAATACTTTTCCCCATAGGAAAAGAACAAGACAATATAAGAGTTTACTTGCAAAACGTAACGTGCAGAAAACTCGTTTCCCTCAAATACATTGTTTTTGTGATCGTTAGGAGCCGAAATGGTAATGACGATTAAAAAATGTATTAATTGCACAGCCCTAATACTTACGTACTTTTACTTAAATAATGTTTTGAATGCATGACTTTTACTTGTAGTGGAGTGTTTTCATGCCAAGTGTGGTATTACTACTTTCACTTAAGTAAAGGATACAAATACTTCTTCTACCACTGGTATTTAGTGGGAGTTATTTACAATAAATAATATGTGATTTATTGTAGAGACACTGCTTGCATATCTGTTCATAGTCCTGTCATTGGTTTCAGTGCTTTGCACTGAGAAGGGCTGTCCTTCAGTTCAGTGTTACTCAAACTTTTTACACCACGTACCACTTCAGATATGATTAGACGCTGTAAGTACCACCATCGTGGTCCACGTTAAAATAGAGTAGCATAGGCCTACCCTTTTCAGCAACGGACAGTTCACGCTAAAAACAATTATTACAATTTGACAGCCAGGCTGTACTTGCTCCGTCCTGCTAACTGAATCCAAATTTGAGGTAACTCGGGTCATATCTCCTTACTGTTTTGGATCATTTGCTTCTAGCAGGTGCTGTGGAGACTTCAGCGACTGCTTACCCTTATTTTAAATTATCTATTGTTATATACAAATATTTATGGTTCATTATTGTGTGGCACTTTTACTTTTTAAGCACTTTTAAACCTCAGCATTTACTAATTTTTAATGGTATGTATACTTTTTAACCACAAGGGCAAGTAATTTAGGTAGTATTTTAGACTTTTTAAATGTTTTTAGTCCTTTTTAATGTTAAATAATATTCCTTTAACATTGGGAGAATATTTTTTTATATTGCGACGCCGGGGCATTTATTTTCATAATTTTATATATTTTTTTATTTGTTTAAATTATTTATTTTGTAATCTCTCCAGGAGAGAGGCCAGGGCAGGTGTGGAGGTGACCTTTTATTTAAAGTTGTATTCTCCCGCTGTCTGTCCTGTCCAGTGGTTCTTTTAACCTGCTTTTAATATCTGGCTTTCTTTTAAACAGCTTTTATATAACCGAACGTGGTTTTTTAAGGAGGTTTTTAAGTTTTTTATTCACACCAGTGGTCCCCTCGCAGCGCCCATCCCGGGCATTACGTTTTAACCCAAAACTAACCCTCGTCCACTAACAAGGCTGCTCGAAATATTCCCCCCTTATCTGCACTTCTCTTCCTAATAGTTTCTATTTGGAGCCACGATTGCAGTGTTTTTGAACCATTCATTTTACCTCTGCTTACTATCTCGCCATCCCAGCTCGTAACTAATTATGGATGTGTGCGCACTCCGTTCATGAATGTAACTGTGTAACGTTAGCAAGCTGAAATCAAAACAAAAAAATATTAGTTATACAACCCCTCATTTTAAATTACTTTTAAGTGATTATAGTTTAATTATTATTGTTTTTAAATTATTTTATTTCATTTTTTTTAAATATATCAAAGATTCCATCCGCGTACTACTAGGGGGAGCTCGCGTACCACCAGTGGTACTAGTACCACAGTTTGAGAACCAGTGCTTTAGTTGAATGTCTTGTGCTTTTAGATGCTGCTCCGTCCAGACTGAGCACCATCCGGGTCTTCTCCTCATCAGGTCAACAACTTACTGTTCATGTTTTTTTATTACACCGTCAAATGTGTTTGAATATATTTGATGTACTCTTGTTGTATTAATGCTCGATGTTGTCTGTTGTAGTTGATGGAGATCCTCATTTCGTGGTCCAGCTGCCAAAGCTGCATCAGAACCTGTGTTTCACCGTGGACGGCAGAGCTAATGATGTCCTCAGACTGGTAGAGGACCCAGAGAGAGGTATGCTCACAAATATTTCTCATTTCACTTAAAGGTGCCATAGGTAGGATTGTGAAGATCCAGGACTTAGCCAAAAAATTTGAACATCAACAACTACTCAGTCCCTCCCCCCTTTCAGTTTCAGCAAATATGACAGAAAGTTAGTTTTACCTACTGCACCTTTTAAGTGTAAAAATCTACTTTTTGTTTTTTAAAACATATTTTTATTGAGATTTTCAGATTGCTTTAAACATGAACAGTAGCTCCCAAGACGCCGGCCGCCTGTATACGAGAACACGACTTTATAATCTATCTTTTTAATAAACTGTCTGTACACTTACAAAGTTCTCAATGCTTCGGTTAACATTTAGGGACCCTCATTATGCTACCATTGAAGTGTGGTGATATTTTGAGCCTTTTTAGTTGTATAAATAGCGATTTGTTTTTACTTTCCCTGTGCCCCGAATACTAGCGTTGTAAGCTAATCAGCGGTCCGCGCTAGCTTGATTCAAGCTCCAAACACACTCGAATAGAATGAAAACGTCCCAGAGAGCGATCGAGTGGGTACACATCTGTTATTTTACCCCTAGGTTCGTTTTGCGCCGGAATTGTCCTTTATTTTACGTTCAAATATATGTATTATGAACAAAGAACTGTCATTATTTCCAAGCAATGCTGTGCTGAGTTAGCTAGCTAGCTAGCTAACATTAGCGTGTTCTTGCCTTGGAGCAAACGTATGTGTTTTTGTTAATACTGTCGACATTTAGCTAGCTAGTTGTGAATGGGGCCTCCCACACTGCTTGAGCCAACCTTTCTCCCCTTGGGTTTTAGGTTTCGGGAAGTGAAAAAATTCCACCACCCCGTCCAAATTTTTAGGATATCGGGTATCAGATTTGCACAACGCTTCGGCGTACGGTGTTTCCCTCGCTCGAAAGCTTGACAGACCTCCCGCGCCTAGTTACGGTTGCTAAGCCACGATTGGCCTGTGTCGGTTTTCGGGCGTGGCTTAGCGAAGGGTCAATTGTTACATTTGTACACTCCCATAAACTCTAAAATGAATGTGCCTTTTTCCTCTCTGGACTTCACACAAATATAAGGGACATTAAGGAATATGTGATTTAACCAACAGGTATAGATAAGATGGGCAAGCATTTGAATTGTATGTACGAAAGAACAACACAAGTTAAATGTATTATAATACAATAATATATAATATATTAGACATGCATTATACATATTTGCAGAAGACCTTTTCATATATGTGAACATAAACATTCTAAATGGCCCCAAGTTGATTTCCTGTTCCTGTGTAAATGATATCATCTGACAGGAAGTTGACAAGGGGTTAGGCTGTTGCCAAGGGGGTAAGCTTCTCCTCGGAACGCATAGCTCCTATGGCGCCATTTTGATGCTAACAAGCCATCACCGTTAGCATCCCATTGACTGCCATTCATTTTGGCGCCACTTTGACAGCGAATAACTTTACATCTGAAGCGTTTAAAGACTTTATTTGTCCATTGTTTATTTCTAAAGAAACACAACAATGTATAAAAGGCTCCATTACCTTGTACCTCACGTTATGGCCCCGTAGCAAGCGTTTTTGTAAAAAACAGGCTGTAGTGCAATTTGCAAAAATCCACAGCTCCCTGTTCAGATGCACCAATCAGGGCCAGGGGGGGTGTCTAACTGCGTGTCAATCACTGCTCATGCACACGCATTAATTCTCCCTTGTGGGGGGAGGGGCTTAGGAGACCATTTTGGACTTTAGCAGACAGGGGGGAGGGACTGAGAAGTTGTTGATGTTCAAATTTTTTGGTTAAGTCCTGGATCTTCACAATCCTACCTACAGCACCTTTAACATACAAGATACACGCATTAGTTTTTTTTTTGGGGGGGCTTTTTGGCCTTTAATTGATTGGACAGCTGAAGACATAAACGGGGGGAGAGAGAGGGGGGATGACATGGGGCAAAATGCTACGGGTCGGAGTCGAACCCGAGCCCCATTTCTAAATGTGTGTCCCCTTCCTCCACAAGGTATCATTGTTGACGGCCATCTAATGGGCGCTCCCTCCAAGCACGGTGCTGAAGAGCGCACGCGGACATACTTCGACCGGCTCACCATTTCCTCGGCCACGGGCGGCTCCGGTGACATCATGATCACCCTGTCACTGGACGCTGTGGTAGTGGAAGGGGAAGGGCGGGACCATCTTCCCATCAATCAGCAGGGGTCGGTGATGAGGCAGGGGGTGACAGTTGCCGTGGACAACCATCAGAGCTGCTGGATCGAGCTGGCCAAGGACGTGCGCTTCCTGGTTCTGTTCCACCACTACAAACAGCCCAGCTACCTGCAGATGGCTCACCTGGGCTTCTACATCACAGATGGGCGGGGGCTGTCTGCTTCAAGCCAAGGCCTGCTGGGTACGTATGCACACACCAGCTCAGTGACATTCTGTATGGCAGGGTTCAATATTAAAGGACAAATCCGGCGCAAAATGACCCTAGGGGTTAATAACACGTGTATGGGGTCGACCGTTCTCTGGGATATGTTTTCATGCTAATCGAATGTGACCAGTTTTATCGCAAACCGCTAAGTACCTTATAACTGTGCAACTTGAGCTGAAATGAATGCACGTTGCACGGCGTTCGTCGTTCGACTGGTCGTGACTGTTTTCCCAAGATGACTTCTACCTGTATACGTGAACGCTACTGTCTTTATAAACTATCTTTTTGATAAACTGTCTGTACACTTATAACGTTCTCAGTGCTTCGGTTTACGTGTAGGGACCCTCATTACGCTACCGTGGAAGTGTGGTGCTATTTTGAGCCTTGTTAGTGGTATAGAAATAGCGATTTCTTTTTACTTTATCCGTTCCACGACGACTAGCGTTATAAGCTAATTAGCGGTTTGCGCTAAAAGTGGTCACATTCGATTAGCATGAAAACAAATCCCAGAGAACGGTCAACTCGGTACACGTGTTATTATCCCCTAGGGTCATTTTGCGCCGGATTTGTCCTTTAACTTTTTCGCCCACCAAAAAATTTTCCAGCCAGCCAATCAATTGATTAACAATGTTTTTTTTTTTCTGACTGGTGGGTGAAGCAAATCTACCAGCCACTTTAACATCTTACCAGCATTTGGCTGTAAATGGTGAAAATCTTGGACCGTGTGCACACACACACACACACACACACACACACACACACACACACACACTCAATGTCCACTCTCACTGTTCAACTCACATCCAAATTCAAGTTTAAGTTATTTTTTTATTTTTCGTTTCAGAGAAGTAGTCATTGGGAATCAAAAATCTCAAGTCTCAGACTCCTTACAACATTGCTAATGAAATATGTATTTAAAAAAAAAAAGAAAAGAGGATCACGCAAGTGAAAACAAAATGAGAATCTGAACATGAAATAGTGCAAGATAAAATAAGGGATCAATAAATAGAACAATAGAATATAAAAAGTAAAATAAATAAGACAGTAATTGCATATGAATAAACTGAATGTAAACAGCTTAAGATATATGTATATATATATATATATATATAATATATATATATATATATATATATATATATATAGTATATGTATGTATATATATATATGTATATATACATACATACATACATACATACAGAGCTGTTGTAAAACAGTAAGTAAAAGTAGCCTATGTAATAGGTCTGCTCGATTTATGGAATAAATTTTAATCACAATTATTTTGGTCAATATTGAAATTGCGATTATTTAACACGATTACTCACTGACTTTTGGAAAGATGTTGCATTTATTAGAATAGAATTCCCCTTCAGAACACAAGACAAAATAAGTACAAGTCTGTTTTATACTTAAATAGAGGACTTGAGTAAATGCACTTAGTTACCCCCTCCTCCTCCTGTCCCTTATCTGCCCACAGGCCAGTTTCAGCACGCTGACATGCGTGTAACAGCGGTGAAGGATTATCTGGGTGGAGGTGCTCGCCATGAGGCGGTTTCAGCCAGGGGGATCCTGAGGTGGGGATCGGAGAGCATGGCGCTCACCTTGCAGGACAAGACGCTGAAAGACACGGTGCGGAAACGCCACATGGGCAAGTGTTGGGTGGTGCCCAAGGCAGAGATAGAGAGACTGCTGGGTCACCCGTACGAGAGCTACGTGGTGAATCATGGGTAATTCTAGCCGAGTCTGCTCCGCCTTGTTGCCTCTCTGCTGCACAGCTCAGGTCACAGCAATTCTCATGGCGTTGTTAATGGACAAAAGCATGAACAAGAACTGGGACTCCGTGAGGCTAAAATGACACGTCACATGCCACACATTGTCTAATAATAATAATAATAATAATAATAATAATAACACAGGTGTGCTTACAAAAGAGGGTGACACTTTATGAAGGAGTAATGAGGAATAGGGCTGCACGATATGAGGACAATATCCAATTGCGATTATTTGGACTGATATTGCTGTTGCGATATGATTCAAGATATTGGAGGGAATAACCTTTTTTGTATCATTATTCTCATTTTCATTGAAAATTATTAAAATTCAAATGATTGTAGTGTGATTTTTTTTTTTTTTGGGGGGGCATTTTTAGGCCTTTTATTGACAGGAAAGGGGAGAAAGAGGGGGAAGGACATGCAGCGAAGGGTCGGAAGTCAAGGACTGAGCCTTTGTACATGGGGCGCACGCTTAACCAGGTGAGCTATCCAGGCGCAATTAATTGTGCAGCCCTAATGAAGAAGTATGGTTCGACTAATGTAGTGGCTAAGGGCTGAACAGTGCTGCTGTTCTCTGTCAGTGAGTTGGACTTTGATTCAAGCCGTGCGTTCGGTATCTGAAACAGACACAGTGTCCTGCAGTTGGCATGGCAACCACAAAATGTCCATTTGTGCTGCAGCAGTTTGCGCTTCATCCGTAATGTCTCGCACACTAACTCTGTTCACAACCTCGAAGATGTTTATCAGATTATTCTTATATGTCATCGTGGAATGATTATTAGGCAAAAGCCAGATTCTTGTCATTGTTCAAACTGTATCATTCTGTAAGTTGTATGTTTTTAGTACAAGTGTATATAAAACATTATTGTATGTATGTATGTATAGACACAAAACTCACCTGGATGTTCAAGAAGAAACACAAACCAGAAATCCGGGTCTTTCCAGGTTTGCCATGTGCTTTTTATTGTTCTATCATTTCATTCATAGTTTAATTCATTTTATTTGTTACACAAGACATTAGGCATTGCTCACGTACTAGTGATCAAACAAGGACAGTAAGTTTTCTACTACTCAGCCTGACACTATTTTGAACTTTTGTCAATTTCAAGGGATATTGTCAATAGTGGTTTCCAAAAAGGCCAAACTGGATGGAAATTAAAAGAGTACAACCACACATGAGGCTTTCTTTTTCAATAAATAAAAAAAGAAAAGGGGACAGTATCTGATGCTGAGGAAGGGCAGGGGAGGGAGGGCTTCAGATATGCTCAGAGTAAACAGTATTCCAGTTTTTATCAGTTAACATGTTTCCAGGATGAAGAGCACACACAATGTCGAATAATGCAGTGTGAAAACGTTGGACACACAGCTGTATAGATTTTGATTTCCGCTCCGTGACCGACTGTTGCTGTTATCCTTCCATCAAAACCTGTCTTAGTAATGCTAATAACCGTATTAAATGGCGACGCAACACTGGAATGATCACTGAATAAGGGGGACGTAACAAATGACAAGACACAGCAACAAAAACAAAATTATTTGAGTGTGCATCACTTTTAAAATCCATTTTATATTGTGTATCAGAACATAATCTAACAGCATAGCATATTCAGCATTTGACATAAATTCTTTCCACAATACGGAAGTGAAATTCAAATAAATAGAGCATAACAATAAGACACGTCAACACGCCGAACACGCCATAACTTTGTATAGAGTTGCTAAGGGATTTGTCGAGCTGGATGAAGTGAGCTGGAACTGTGTCAGTGTTTTAAAGAGAACGATCAGGGCGTCTGTCTGTTGTGTAACATCCCTTTTGCTTGATAAAGGTCTAGTACCGAAACCTTGCCAGCTATTGAATTCAAGTTAGACAGTTTGGGGGAGTTTCTTTGCAACTCCTCACCTACTCGTCCCCCTCCGACGCACCTGTCTCCCATTATGTATAATGTGAGTAGATGTGCGAATGATTTTTCTGTTGTGGGTGTGTAACGTGCCACAGATCAGTCTGGCTGTGAGTGAGTGAGTGAGTGAGTGTCCACTGCAGAGATATATGAGCCTTCAGTCAGGTGTACAATAACAGCCCATCCCTTCTATAGTATTCAGTCAGATCTGCAGAGCAACAAGCACTACCAAACTGCACTTTTCACATGTGTGGAACTTTTGCCAATAACAGCAACACCGTTTTTTGGCACTAGACTGACCTGCCACTAGCCGTTAGTTAGCCCTTTGCAACTTTTGCAAAGGGCCCAAACATTTAAATAAGACCCCAAATTAAGGCTACGATCAAATAAAAGCATCTTGGTTCGTTCTTGTGGGGCGGCAACCTGCAACTGTGGCTCCATACCTTTTAAAGTATCCAGCTTGTTTAACGACTACTGTTTTTCATAGGAATGACTCACCTACATGACATACACAAGGGTTGAAACAACCAAGACACAATCTGGTGCTTTCACTTTGAGCCGAAATTTCAGTCTTCACCCTCTTCACTCAAAAGTGAAACTTTCCAAAATCCAAAACATTCCCCACATACATTCTTTCCCTCCGTGCCACACTCCCTCGCATCTCAACAAGTACAATTTTCCATAGTCAATTTGTTTTTCATCACTCATTCCAAATCTTCCAGAATACTTCGTAGAAAGCCTCGCCTTACACTAGAACAATCCTCTCTGTGCCTCTTTTGCTCCTGACTTTCCCTTTTTTTTTATGTTCAACTTTTGAAGACCACAGTTTCAACCTCGGATCTGTAAACGTCATAACTTCAGCCAGTGAAATGTGCACCAAATATATAGAAATAAAACTCTTCAATAACTTAAAAATGTTAGAAAGTAAACTATTAAAATTCAAAATTGACATCACACAGAGATAAACAAAGGAACATTTTTTTTTCTTGGGGGGGGCGGGGGAGTGGTTGACAGTTAATAGCCACTGGTTAACTTGCCTGCTAGCACAGGGAACACAACAGCATTGCAAAGTGAGCACTATCAGTTGACAGAACAGCCCATTTATATGTAATTTCTCATTACATTTTGCCTGACCAACAGATTTTGCCAAAAGGAGCGGTGTCTTTTGACGAAACACAGGTAAAAGACCAAGTAAGAGAAAAGTGAAAGCAGGGTTGACAGGAGCGATGCGTGGAATGGTCCAGCCTTCATACCGCAGTGTCATTTTGAGTCTATGTACAATACTACCGTGTGTAAAAGATGCATGCAACTGGAGGGGACCCTTCCAGAGGATTCTACACTAAGCCATTACAGATCTCTCATGTCAGAGCTCGCAGTTCACACCTCTCAATGCCCTCAATCTTCCATCCATCCAGCCAACCTCCGATATGAGAAGAAAGACGTTACAGAAAGAATGAAATGCTTTGAAAATCGCCAACAACAAGGAATAACTTCACCTCTAATGATCATAGTTAAGACATGATTATACTGTAAAGTCTACAATGGAATGAAAGACCATATCAACCCTGCTTTTCAGTGACAGAGATAAGGAGTGTGTGTTTGTGTGTGTGTGTGTGTGTGTGTGTGTGTGTGTGTGTGTGTGTGTGTTTGTGAGCATTTATGTGTTTGAATGTGTGTCAAGAGAGAGAGGGACGTAAGGAAAAGGAGGCAAACAGCTGAGGGCAGGCAGAGCCCAGAGACACCCCCCCAATCCGCCCCACTCCCACCCGTCTGTTTTTAAAGGACTGCTCAGGCAGCCCCCGGCCCTCTACCTGCAGGCTCTGCCGCCTCTTTTGCTCCTTTTCGCCACCGCCTCCTCTCCCGGCCCCGCCCCCTCTCTCTGGAGACCTTCTACCGCTCACTGCTCATCCTCCCCAAACACATCGTTCTGTTTGCGCTTCATGTTCTCAAAGTCAAAGTCGCTCCCGGTCATGCGTTTGTAGATGTCCTTGATGTCGTTGCAGGTGGTCTCGAAGTGAGTGGTGGCATCGTAGGACCTCGAGGCGAAGACCTGGGAAAGAGAAAGCAACGGGCCGACTGAGAATCTACAGCCACGCTAGAGGCTCTGGGAGACGTAGGCACAGCTGTGCTGTAAGCTAAATGCTAACATTGAGTATTCTCACCGTGACAATGCTAACATACTGATGTTAAAGGACAATTCCGGCGCAAAATGAACCTTTATAAAGACATTACCGTTTGCGTATATAGGCAGGCGCCATCTTGAGAAAACGGGCATGACCAGTCGAACCACGAACGCCGTGCTTGAGCTATGTTACTGGTTGCACGGCATTCGTGGTTCGACTGGTCGTGACTGTTTACCCAAGATGGCGCCTCCCTGTACACGCGAACGGTACTGTCTTTATAAAATCTTTTTAATAAACTGTCTGTACACTTACGAAGTTCTCAATGCATGTAGGGACCCTCATTATGCTACTGTTGAAGTGTGGTGCTATTTTGAGCCTTGTAAGTGGAATAGAAATAGCTATTTATTTTTACTCTACCAGTGCCCCGAAGACTAGCGTTATAAGCTAATCAGCTGTTTGCGCTAGCTTGTTTCAAGCCAGAGACACATTTGATTAGCATGAAAACATAACCCAGAGAACGGTCGACTCGGTACTAGTGTTATTAACCCCTAGGTTCATTTTGCACCAGAATTGTCCTTCAAACGGGTTATGTTTACCACGCTCACCATCTTACTTTAGCCTGTAAGCATTCCTATCTTCCACCAATTAACCCTAAACACAAAGCTGAGGCCAGTGGGAATGTTATTAGTACTGGGCAAATTGAGATTTTGGCCAGATGATCATCAAAGTCAGTAGGATTTATCCTCTGGTGACCATGAATATATGTAAAAAAAAAAAACAATCCATGGCAATCCATCCAATAGCTGTTGTAGATATTTCAGGCCGACATTGCCATCCACATCATATACATTTATTTTTCAGCTATTTATAGTTGCAACTTTTTTCGTCTTACCTGGCTATCAGTACCATCATCTGTGGGCTCATAAAGGTCACTAATAGCCACAAACCTGTAAAAAAGAAGAAAAAAAAACACCATTAAATAAACCTGGTTATTAATCACAAGGCTTCTTAAATATTTTTATATCACATTGTCGTGTTTAGTTTTCTTGAATCATTGATGACTAGATGACTGACTTTTGGTCGATGGGCTCCAGCAGCTCCAGGGCCGGCTCTATCTCCGCCTCGGGCTCGCTGGTTTCCACTGTGGTGCTGACGATGGCTATGTACTTCCCCTGGGCGGCCACGTTGTGAGCATAGGAGATCATGCACACGTAGATGTCTGGAGAAGTGACGAAAAAAAAACAAAGGGGTTAAGAGGAGGACAAAGTCAATTCAGAGTTACCTAAAAGCTGCATACACTGGTTTTTCACCACTTGGGGGCAGTGGAAACAAGCTATAAACTAGGGCTGAACGATTGGGGGGGGGGGGGGGGGTCGAATTGCGGGTTTTTTTTCTGCCAGATATTGTGATTAGGATTCGGTTTGTGATTCTAGTTTAGCTACATATTGCACCTTCTACGATCATGTTAAATAAAGTAATAAAAAAAAACAACCTGAAAATAGGACATTACTGTAAACAATCTGTTATATGTAACATGATTCCAGTATGTATCTTATGTAAAAAAAATCTGTAAATATAAATCAAATGTTACAACCAAACATGAAATGTAAATATTTCACATTGGATTAATCGCGGTCTTCACCTTTAGCTAAACGCATACTTTCATATTCATATATGGGGGAATTACTGGAATTGTTGGGTCTTTGTAAATTATAGAGTGTGGTCTAGACCTACTCTATCTGTAAAGTGTCTTGAGATAACTCTTGTTATGATTTGATACTATAAATAAAATTGAATTGAATTAAATATCCCAATTTTGATTTGAAAACGATTAATCGTTCAGCCCTACTGTAAACACAACACTAATGTATTATCCCCTTTAAAAGCTGTTATGGTCAACCTGTTAACAAACAGTTGCTTATTTACACACCCAGCAGATAGGCAGCAACATTAGCATTTATTCCTAGTCGTGATGAATGTAAGTCCAATATCCATACTATCCCTTTAGCTCTGTCTGGCTCTTTAGCTGCTAAATGCTCCACTATGTTCACCATTGTAGTTGCAAACTCTGTCAGTCATGTGGTGCTGGGCAGGAAGCGTACAGTAGAGCTGGTTTTTAGCTGATGCTAGCGCTGAAAGTGAACCAGAATCTTAATCAATTAAGTTCTGGTTCAGGAAACCCAAACAATGAACTGAAAGATGATAAAACACTCCGGCGAGCTGAGGGGAACTGTAGAGTTATTATGAGAGCGACCCCTTTCACATACAAGTGATCCATTGTTAATATAAGAACACTGATTACAGCCGCTTTCAGAGTGAGGAAAGATGCTAGTATGTCGATATCGAACATGTTTTTATAATGCTTAGAGATATGGAGATGTCCTTTATAAAGTGGCTCCTTGATATCTCCAGTTATCCCCCCCCCCCAATTACATTTAACAGGAAGGCCATCTTTGTTATTGATCTTTCTGCTCCACTTCCTAAGAACCGAGCGCTCTAGCGTTTAGCTGATTAGTTAAACAGTGACAAATGGTTCTTACCTGAGTTGCGGTTAACCTGATTCTGAGGAATGATGATCTGGCAGGAGTTGGCGTCGTTGGTGTTTTTGATGGGGTGGCTGAGGACGCAGATCACGCGGATCACCTGGCCAGCCTTCCGGACGCGGTCCGGGATGTAGCTGGGGTCGCAGATCAGCTGCTTACAACGGGCCACCTGCAGCGGGAAGGACACAACATGCAGCATTTTAAAGGACCTACTTTCTTATCCCCTCTGCGTGAATAAACTCAAGGTAAAACTTCAGTATTTTTCAACCTGGACCCTATTTTCCCATGTTTGTGTGCCTACATGACAAACGGGGACAACAGTTTTTGAAATTGGTCCAGTATTGAGCAAGAGCTCTGCAGCAGATGGTGAAATGTAATCCTTCGAGTCAATTATGCACTGGTAATTTACTTCCACTAAATTATGCAATGGTAATTTACGTCCACTAAAAGTGCTCGTTTTGCAACTGACAGACTCAGATTATTGTTATAAGTGTCTGACTACATTATGGAAAAGGACCCTACAGAGAAATGATACATTTTTCTTTACCTTTGTCGCTTTATCCGATTTGTCTAACCAAGTCTCGCTCAAGGAGAAGTCTCAGTCTGAAATCCCGCGAGAGGTGACTTGTTGCCATAAGACAGTGGTGCAAACAGTGTGTGAGAGAATTTGTTAGACACAATAACAAACAAGCGAAAGCTAAAGAAAAACGTCTTATTTCTCTGCTGGGTCCTTTCCAAAATGTAGGAAGACACTTATAATTTTTTTTTAAACTGAGCCAGTCAGTGGCATAAACAAGCACTTTTAGTGGACGTACATTAACGGTGTGTAATTCCCCCGTTTTGCGGCTGCAGAGCTCCTGCTCAATACTGGCCCAACCTTCTATCCAACTTGAAGTTATGCCCCCCAAAAGACATTTCTCTGTTTGTTCATCTCACTTCGAGTTTCCATCTAGTGGACTAAAAAAAAAAGCTATTGATGTTGTTATTCTAGTACCAAAAACTTTAAATTCTCATGTGCAATTTATATAATAAAAGATCGATACTTGGTACGTGTATGGATAGAGTATTGCCACGGAAAATATCGCGATGCTATGGTGTATCGACCCCTAGAAAATAGGGTCCAGGTTGAAAAATAAGTTAATAAAGTTGATGCCATTGTTCAATTTGCATAATCGTGGACAATAAATCACCATACCTCGCCCTCAGACTTCACTCCAATAACATGGCCGCCTTCCATCACTATCTCATCCACTGGTTTGTTCAGCATGTAGGTCCCCCCGTAGATTGCACTCAATCTAAAGTGACAGTAAGAACTGTTAAATTATGGAGTGGGATTGCACTTCTGTATTTACTATTAAATACAAGCTGTTAACTATCAATGAAAGTGAAATATTGGCTTAGTATAAAAGCACTATTAGATAGAAAATATGTTAACAATAACCTGGCGAATCCCTGCGGCAGCTCTCCTAGACCGTACAGGGGGTAGAGGTAGGGGCTCTTCCCATACCGCGCCAGCGATTCACTGTACAGCTTGATACGATTGATCGTCTCCAAACAGGGAACATCAAGATAGCTGAAGGAGAACAGAAAACAACAAAGGAAGATAATGAATGAACTAATTCAGGGGTCTTAAATGGTTGTTTTTTTTAAGCCAAGGACCCCTTAACTGAGAGAGACACACATCAGGGACCCCCTACTACAATTATTGTATAACATTAAGTTGCATATTAAACTGGGCCTACAATAACCTGTGGGTGGCCTAAAGCCTCTACAACTACATTTTTAGTGCATAGAATACTAAGCTATTAAAATAATTGTTGGCATGATTTAAAAAAAAAACAAATCCTGTTTTAATGTTAAAATCCTTATAGGATTAACTGTATCTGTGGGTGGCTATCTTAGTGACTACCTTACCTTACCTTTCTTCACAAATAGGCTGATTTATATTTGCCAATAATATGTTGGATTCAACATTTTAATTTTTGAAAAAACCTTCAAAAGGTTCAAACAATAATTTAGTGGACCCCCTGAGATGAAGATCTCTGCTCTAATTCTATGCATATTCACAGCCAAAGGTAGTCTACATACAGTTTTGTTCAAAATAATCTTAATTACAGTAAACCTTCATTAAAGCATATATTATTTAGTTATTCCATGTTCAAATTTGAAATGCAGCTGACAATAGGTCATGTTTGCCATGATGCTGTTGTTCTTACTCGTCCGTCCTGTAGAGGGCCAGGGCGTGGCCCGTGAAGTCGATGACATCCTGGCCCAGGTCAAACTTCTTGTAAACATCCCTCATCGTTGTGGTTTTGGGGTCCACGCCCTCAAACGTTTTGGGGTCATTCTCATCAAAGTTGGCCACAAAGACCAAGAACTTCCGAAACCTTCGCTTCTCAAACATTCCCATCAGATCTGGAAAAATTCAAACAAAAGGCGTTATGATGTAGTACATGATGACTTGAATGCGATTTCAATACTCTACTCCACGTTGGAGCGGCTTACTTGAAGCTAGTGCCTCCGTCTCGGTCGATGGCACCTTGTAGATCTTTCCTCCCTTGTACACAAAGCTTCCCTCCACTACTTTAAAGTCCAGGTACCGTGTCACTTCTGTGTATAGCAGCATCTTCACCAGCTGACCTGCGAGCACACAGACAAACACATGTCACGTCTCTTTGTTTCCTCCAACAATCAAACATTCTGCCGTGATAGCATCAAGACAGAGAATGCCACTTCGCCCATCTAGTCTGAACTAGGGTTGGGCGATGTATAATATCATGATATTTTACCAAATACCTCGATGCTGACATTGCAACAATATCGTAGGGTTAACAGTTGATGCTTTCACAAAATATAGTATTTACACAATGAGATTTGTGATAAATAATCATCAATAATGTGGATATAATGACTAACTGGGTAAAGGCAAATAATAGAACAGTCTGGTAAGTTCAGAACATTACATCACTTTAATGTAAGGCACTTACTTACACTTATGACTAATTACGATGTTACCACATCCATATCCAAAATCTGTGACAATATCTAGTCCCATATCTTGATAAAGATACAATATCAATATATTGCCAAGCCCTAGTCTGAATGGTTCATTCCTTATTCCTTGGCCTTTTCAGGAATAGTAATAATGTACTAAGTGTCCATCTATCTCCTCAGTAAATGATGAGTTTTATGGTGATATATTCATAGCTTTATGGACAAAAACCAGTGATGTGGGACTGACCGTTGGCCATGAGAAACTTGGGGATGAGGTCAACGTTCCAGTCCCTCCCTCTGCCCATGGACTCGGGCGGGGTGTCTGGAAGACTGAAGCGCTTGTACAGCTGTGGGAAACGACACGACAGTAAAGAGCGACATAAACAACATCCTGGGAGGATGAAATCTACGACAGAAGCTACAGCATCACGGAGGACAAAGGCGCTGAGCAAATGAAGGCAATAAAAACTGATGCACAATGGCACGGGAAAGTGCAATGAGATGTGCTGAGGGGTATCAAAGACATTGATCGCTTTCATAGATCCCAGGGGCCCTTTACCTCCTCCAGAGGGGTGATGGAGGAGCTCTCGCCGCCGTAGTAGGGGTTCCTGTCCATGTGCAGAACCTTTTTCCCGTTCACAGACATGATCCCGGACAGAATGCATTCCTGCATAAAACAAGATTTAACACCCAAAATCAGCGCCAATGACATAATTTGCAAATGCAGTAAACTTAGCGAGGAAAAGGAAAGAGAGATTTAATAGAGGACATGAACACCGGTTGGGAGGTTTTCATAGAAGGATACAGGGAGGATAGAAGGGACGGTGTGCGCATGCGCGATAAGATCGTTTCACCCATGTATCTGTAATAATAATAATAATGATTATAATAATAATGGTAATAATAACAATAGTGTTTAACCTTAAGAACATTATGACATTATCCCATTATAAAATAAAATGGATTAGCCTATGTCTATGCATTTACAAAAAGGACATTTGATACAATTGCTATAGCCTAAACCTAGAAAAATGTCGCCTTTTATGTACGCGAAAACCTAGATTAATACCACATAAATGTATCGGGCATGTTTCTGCCGCATTTGGGTGTGATAAGTGACGGGAACTGCAGTGAAGAGCTCAGTCATTGAATACTCAGGCCTGCGCCAACCTCAGGATGGAGGCCTGTCTATGCAAAGAGGACCATGACACATTGGGGTTACGCCTAAAAGATGCTACTGGGTGGAACACAACACTGGGCCGGTTGGGAGAACAATCCAATCACTCTGGAAGCACCGTTTGCTTCCTGTCGTGAACAAATGCTTGGTCAAAGTACATTTTGATATATATATTTTTTAATGCTATTTTTTTTTTTTTTTTTTATGTCACAAGCACACGTACAGGGATGCAGCAGGCTTTCACTGCTGGGCTCGGATAGAGAAGAGTATTTAAATGGATAAAATAACCATATGGAAGTTTCGCACAATCAAGAGTTTCTGTGCAAAACGCAAATGAAGCTTGACTACTTACTGTGAGTCCGGTGCCCAAAACGATCACATCATATTCCTCATCCATGTTGTATCACCGCCTCTCCCGTCTCGCCCTCTTCGTGCCTTGAGAAATGAAGGGTATTGGATGAAGGAATTACCAGTGAATCCACACAAAACGGGGATTCGGCTCCCTTTTTTCTCTTCCCGAGTGCTTTTAGACGGCTCGTTCAAAATGAACTTTTATCAATGAATCATGAGGCATAAATGACCACTGGAATAAACTGTCCACACTGTCACCGGCGAGGACGACCAAAGATGGCCCTGATCGTGGAGCAATCTAGAACAATGTTAGTGCGCGTCGGGAAATAGTGCGCATCCTCCTTCTCTCTCATCCCATCCTGCCACACAATGGACTCCCAACTGAAAAGCTGAGTGGAATAGGAAACCCCCACTCCGAGCTAGCTTTACCGAGCGATAAACACATGTTCAGTTTCATACTTTAACTTTTTAACATGTAATGTCATTTTAAACACATTTTGTCCAAGTCTGTGCGTTCTTTATTTCCTTTTCTATCCTTCCTTTCCAGTTGTAGACGCAGTGCTGCGCGGACGCAGGCAGTGGTATCCCTCCGCCACCACAGCTGTGTGTGTGTGGATGGGAGTTGCTTACTGACTGACCGCACGAAGGCCCTTTTCAATAGACATAACAGTTCGAAACTTTTTTTTTGTTTCTGTTTCACAGTGCTTGTGAAATCATCATATGTGGAGGAGGGGACGTGATGACACGAGGAGTGAAATGCCCAAATTTAAGTGTGTATCAGCACCATGGACAGTTGCCAAGGTGTACCTTGTCATTCATTAATAAAGCGCAGTTCAGCTGCATTGTAGACATTGTGTAGGCTGTATGTATGGCTGTTTATGGATTCATTTATTTTACTTATTGAACCTGTGCTGTCAGCTGTGGATGTATGTATGCGCAAGTTGTTTTTGATAATGTTTTTCTTGTGTCTTTAGCTGCACTGATCAGGAGAGGCGCTCCTAATTACATTGTATTCTGTACAATGACAATAAAGGCCTTCTATTCTATTCTATACTACTTGAGTAAATGTACTTAGCTGCATTCCACTAACAAGCATTAGCATTGACAAGCACTGACTCCCCCTCCCTCCCCCCCTCCACTACACTTTGCGCTAACCTTCATCCTGGACTATACATCTGGCCATTGCACAAAGTAGGCTATATATTTTTTGCATTCTGCACTCAACCCATTCAGTCTCCTTTTTCTTATGCTAAACATCTATTTTGTAATTATTTCTTATTAATGTTTAATATGTTTGTTTGTGCATGTAGGCACCAATCACCAAGGCAGATTCCACGAAAGTTAAACTTACTGTGGCAATAAACCCTTTTCTGATTCTGAGTAGCTAACAAAGCAGCAGTGACAGTTGGTTCCTGAGAGCTAATGCTAACTAGCTGTATCCAAATTAAACTATTGTTGAGTATTTCAACAAAGTGAGCAAAGCTGCAGCCCGTTGTGGTGTTGTTGAGGACAGCAGCTGTGGGCAGGCCATGGATCCGGATCAGGATCACTTGAGGCACAAATAAAAGAAGCAGGAAGTAGTTTCCTTCTGTCTGTCTTTCGGCTGCTGCACATGACTGTCAGCTGGTTTGCGTCACGTGAGCATTAGCGTTGCGGAAAAAGGAAAGATGTCAGGCTCAAGGAGCTCGAGTAGAGTGCCAGTAATGGCTGTTATTGGCCTTTTCTTGGCCCTTTTCGCCACACGGAGCTCTGCTGCTCAAGTGCCACTTTTAATGTGGTCCAGTGACGGGTAATAAGTCATTTTATTATTATTATTATTATTAATTTGTCAAGTAAGACTCACTGTAACAGTCACGGCTGTTCGTCATTGCTAATGCTAACACTTGTTGCTAACTGTGTTTCTACTTGTATCCAGATGAGACAAGCTTGTCGATCTCGGCTAGCTGAAATTCATAGTTTTAAGTCTAACAACAATGTGTTTGTTTTGACTCGTTGTTCTCAGTTAAGTTGGTACAACGAACGAAAACACGAGCATCTCAAAACAATGTATAAATCCCTAGTTAATGTCTCTCAATTGAATGCGTTTATTCGTTGCTTCTATACATATTTAAATGATCCAGTGATGAAGTGAGTTAGCCTCTGGGATCTAAGTGTATTAAACTGCTTTTCTAATGGTCTGTATTGCTCTCAGACATGTTTATCCGCATGCTCATGTCACTTTGTATTGCAACTGCTGCACAGCAATTATACGGGCTCATCCCTGTGTTTCCAGGGTCCTCATTGTAAGAGATTGGCAAGGGCTGTATTCGCAGATCAAATAGCAAAAGCAGGAAAGGGAGATGGATGTTTCAAATACAGTTTAAGTGGTAAAAATCCAGTCAGCCACTGTGGAGATATCAATATTTGAAGTGAAGAAAACTGTCTATCTGCACATTTGAGGACACAGGTTTCCAGAAGTATAACATCAGTAGGCTATAAGCTGTAGCTGGCAGACTTCAACATAACTGACCCAGGGAAACATACGTTGAACATTTGACCTAGGGGGAAAAAGCATTGCTGAGAACATAAAAACCCATTGAAAGGTCTTCTTAACGAGTTATATTCATGGGATATTGAGCTGGGGAACATAGGACATAGATGCACTTCTCAATTTCTCCCAGGATAAATACAATTAACCTTACACTGTAATACACTGTGACATAAATGGTTAGTATTCTTGTAGTGTCAAATGGAACTGAGAGCCACCTGTAAACTAAAGGGACTCAAACACATTTACATTACAGGAGCGGATATCATAGGTAGCACAGTTCCCTAATCTATTGAGCAAACAGACAGGCTGCTCATACGGAAGGAAAATATGAAAGTATACTGCTGTATGAGGTGGTTTGGTCTAGAGATGTTCCGATACCAGTATCGGTATCGGCTCCGATACTGCCTAAAACGCTGGTATCGGTATCGGGAAGTACTGGAGTTTATGCACCGATCTGATACCACGTAATAAAGCCCTAAAGAAAAAATACATTAACGTTCCGTTATAACTGATGGAATAAAAGAACGTTCTGTGGCATTCATGTATCACAAAGAGTTTAACCTGAGACAGACCGACAACAAAGATAGAAATAATATCACATCCATACAGGGATAGTAGTATACAGCTGTTATACATCATATCATCCATACAGGGATAGTAGTATACAGTTCTTAAAACATAATAAAATATATGACACACTGGTATCGGATCGGTACTCGGTATCGGCCGATACGCAAGTTCAGGTATCAGAATCGGTATCGGGAAGCAAGAAATGGTATCGGACCATCTCTAGTTTGGTCAGAGGAAGAAGACATCACAACTAGCTGAGGGTCTCACTATGCCAACAAGTGTTTTGCATTGTAAGGACAAATATCAGAGATGAAATAGATTAGATCTTGATAGAAGCATGCTTATTGGCTCACTGACACTGATGAGATTAGCTTCCTATGTATTGAAATGTGGTATTGAATGACAAGGCATTTGATACTAAGGAGGCAATTCGGTTGGTGCCTGAAAAAAATGTATCGAATTTGGAACCCAGCCCTAGTTATTGTAAGTCTGATAAAGAATTAAATGCAACAACTCAGTTTCAGTGTGATCTGTTATATTGACACAGTTCCCTTGATGGCTTGGCTTAAACAGAAATTACGTTTCTGAGGCAGTGCTGAACTGGTTAATGAGTGTATTTAAGTTAAATGTTATGAGTGAGTGATGGCATTTTGCAAGACAAATGAATTGATTTGAAGTGATGGTTGTGCTTTTAATGTTCTGACAACTGCATAAGATATCACAATTTGACTTCATCTTTCCTGTGTGTTCAGTTTACCACCACTGGCCTCACCTGCAGCTGGTCACATCACGTCCAATGAACAGCTGACTGCCTACCTCACCTCTGCCTTTGGCTCTGGCCCCCACACTGTGCTGCTGTTCCTGCAAGACAAGGTCAGTCCCCGACCCGAGACACTCTACAGCAAACATGCTTACAGTCACTAAACACATTGGAGCTAAGGGTGAAGAGTGTTGAGGAGAAGGACTCGGCTTGTACAGATTTGAATCAAATTATTTATTTATTTTTGCACAGAAGATGACGGGCAGAAATAATTGTACCCATCCCATTTACCCGCTCACCAGACGTTCACACTCTCACATAGCTTATGGAAGACAGACTAAAGGCGCTGACACACAGAGCCGATAATCGGCCGTCGGACAGTCCGGCGAGGTCAGTGACTCGAGTCTGTTCGGTGTGTTCCGTGCCGTCGTCCGTCCGAGGGGCCGTCGTCCTTCATTTTGGCCGATTTGACATGTATAATCGGCGGGGCGG
The DNA here is from genome assembly GCF_031162955.1 of Sander vitreus. NCBI lineage: Eukaryota > Metazoa > Chordata > Actinopteri > Perciformes > Percidae > Sander > Sander vitreus. The sequence goes on along the minus strand of NC_135861.1, from coordinate 28,924,371 downwards.
GCACTGCCGGCAGTCAGACTCAAATGACCCATCTGATTGGTGGAGTGCTAACCCGGAAACGGGGAGCGGAATGAGCGTGACTAGAGTCTCTCAAAATCTGACGAAAATCTTTTAAACTGACCTTTGTCGATCTGAAATGAAGACAGATTCAGCAACTGCACGGCCTATTTCTCGCTTAAAATGTTTTCAGAAACACGTTTCGGTGAACTATTTTGGTACAATATGAGATCGTATTCTGAACAAGCCGCCGTGACAGTCTGTCTTTGAATTTCCGGAGAAACCAGACCCACGTGACGCGTTCGTCCAATCAGCTGCCGGTTTTCATTTTTGGGCGACAATACCGATTAGCGCCGCCTGCTGTTATGGAGACGTATTACGTCTCGTCGCTTTGGTGTGTTCTGAGGCACTTTTTTGACCAACTCTGGGAGACTGATCAGTCCAACTGCCTTTTCTGCCGAGGGTCGGCCGTCTGGTCAGTGTGTCTGCAGCTTAAGGTTCACAAGTACCTAAAACAGCAGCTTGGACAGATTTTTATAGATTTCACTTAGGGCAGCACAATTAATTGCAGTTATTATTGAAACTGCATTATGGACTATTGCAATATTCAAATCGCAGGGGCAAAATATGTGTCAAAAGACCATTCTGAATTCAGTATAATTGCGGTGCTGCAGAGATGTCCCAACCTTAAAGTAATATTATACAGACTTAAGAAAAAAATCTTTGTTAGGTACAGATCCTTGCAACAGGATTCCCTTCCAAGTTACTCATATCCCAATTGCAATATCAGTCCAAATAATCGCAGTAAGATATGTTCCTCATATCGTGCAGCCCTAATTTTTACTGTTCTTCTATTAGAAAGATAGCCCTTGGATATGTACAGAGTTGTGTAAAACAGGGTAGTAATGAGTCATGTGCAGTTTGCACTGTGACTCTGTGTAACAGTCTTCTCACTCTGGTGTGACAATGAGCTTTGGCATTACTTCCCCCTTTGGCAGTTCCTCTTCAACACATCATTGGGGTCTGTTCTCTGTGGTGGATCCTCATTGTTGTGACTGATTCAGTGGGACCGATTTATCTTTTAGTTGTTTAGCGTTTGCACATTTTTCCATTTCTCTGCTCGTGTAATTCAATTATGATCTTTTTATTGTCCCTCTTTGTGTTCAGTTAAGCAAAGATGACTTCACAGTCTTTGGTGGAGTGTTTGGAAACAAGCAGGACAGTGCCTTTCAAAACCTTGAGGTAGGTTTTTATGTATAATAAAATATACACGGGTCTGAAATGAAGATGATTTTGTCCGATTAATAATAATGATAAGTCTTTCCACTCACTCGTCTTCAGGCTGCAATGCAGTCTTCTTCCTCGTCAGTGACGCTGCCTGCTTTAGAGTGGTCGGACTCCTCTGCCGTCCTGGCTCTGCTGCAAGAGAAGCTCGCTGTCTCGCCTCTGCTCGTCGACGCCGACACTCTGTCACATCTCAGCGTCAACACATCTGCCAGCAATCTGCTGCTCATCAATCTTCCCTATTGTACTGGGTGGGTGAGACTTGTGTTCTGCAGCATATCAGTCTGTGGAAGTACAGTTTTTTTTTGTGACAATTTTCACGAATAAAAATGTGAAAGTAAACATGTTTACTGTTTTTATAGCTTGGACAAGTCTTGCAAGAAAGTCCTACATGACAATGGTAAGTTTTTACTGTTAAGGAACTGTGTGTGTGGGGTGTGTGTGTTTCTGACGTATGCAATGTGTAACTCAAGTATATTTTGCTTTCAACAGATGAAATTATCGGGAAAGTTCTGAGTATCATGAAAGACAAAAATGTCCCATACACTGCGATATACACAGGACTCCAGCCATCACGAGTAAGATATTCCAATCAGCACATCATGTACCAGAATTGTACAATATATTAATGGGCAACAGGCATGTCATATGAAGACGTAAAGCATTCCATTATTCATTTTGATTCCTTATCTCTGCAGGTGATATCAGAGACCTCTTTTTCTAGCCAGCCTGCGGGGCGCTCCCTGCTCCAAGCAGTAGTTCCCGATGTCAAAGCGCCCATCATGTTTAATGGAACCGGCAGTGGCCCTTGCATAATGCTTTGGGCTCAGAATCTCAGCGTCAGCCTGTCAAGCACTTCAGAGTGGACAGATCTTGCTGCACAAACACCTTCCCTGACAGGATCCCTGTGCAACAACAGCAACTCACTGTGAGATAGCCAGCATGTTAGCCTTTTTTTCTGTTAATTCAAGAGACCGTCAGTGTTTTTTCGTGTTATTTAAAGGAAAAACAGTCATTTTAAACGTGTTCTTCTTTTCTCACTTTAGGCTGGTCCTCAGCTATGCAAACTTTACACTAAGGTAAGGCACTCATTTAATTCAAAAGAAAAGTTGGACATTTTGGGAACTCGTATTTATTTATTTATTTTTTTTAAGTTTGATAACTCTCTTATCTGTCTGTTTTAAATATGTTGCTACAGCAAGCAGCTGGTTAGCTTAGCTTAGCACAGACACTGGAAATTGTTATTCTATCTCTGTCCGAAGGTGACACAATCCTCCTCCCCCTCTAAAGCTCACTAATGGACATGTTATATCTCGTTTGTTTAATCGGTTCAACAACAGAAGTGTAAAAACTGTGATTCTTGGCCGAGCACAGTGACTTCGGCACACGACCAGCAGAGACTCCCCTGTGCCTGGCCAAGAAATAGACCCACGCACATTAACCCCAATAAAAACCACTGGTTTACACTACACTTCAGAGATTGAACAAACAACATAAAAAGTGTTGGTGAGTTTTAGAGGTGCTCGCAGGTAGATTTTGTTACCTTTGGACAGAGCCAGGCCAGCAGTTTTCGCCGTTTCCAGTCTTTATGCTTAGCTAAGCTAACCGATGAGAGTGGTATCGATCTTCTAATCGAAATACAGCAAATAAGTGTAATTTCTTTAAAGCTGTAGTGCGCAACTATTTTATACTAATGGATGTCAGTTACATTCAAGCCATTGCCAAATGAGTTGATACAAAGCTATTCAAGCCTATCAGCTCCACAAAACTATCTCTGTATTCCTCAGTATGGATATGTTTACTAAATGGTGTAGTCCGGCGACTCTCGCACGCAGCAGCTCGAGTGACGCGTTTTTACGTCACCGCTGAGAAAGGACAACAGCAGCGTTAAACTCTGGAGACAAAGGGGACAAAACAGTTACCAGATAATTACCTCTTCTGAAGAGTCCATCATGTTTTGTAATCCTCTGTGTCCTCCTTAAACAACTGCTTGGAGGAGGGGCGGGGGGTGGTGCACGATCACTGAAGGCTTGCGTCATGTGGACGCGCCGACAGTTGTCATTACTTAGAATTCCTCATGGGTGCAACAGAAACTACTCACTATAGTATATCACTTTAATCACTTGTTTAAAGCCACTGAAAACTCCACTTCAAATCTTAAGTATTTCTCTGGTATGGTAAATATTATTGATTAAAAAGCATCATCCTTAGGTAATATTTATTAAGAGTTTAACACTCAAAATCTCAGCTGTTTCATCATGTTTTTAGGGCCTTTAATGTTGTGTCAGCCCCTGTAAATTGTAGACCATATTCTTCAGCAAAATTCACATTTAGACTACTTATTTCTTATGTTAAATGTTAAATTAATTGTATATAAATTTGCCAGGGTTAGTGCAATGTAAAGCTGTGTGTCTCAGTCTTTTTTGATACTACGGTTTGGTCAGGAATTTTTAGATCCGACGCACAGGGGTGTAATTTATTAAACAATTAAGCCATATATTAATTAGATTAGATATGATTGCTGCGCAACAGTGTTAGCGGTTATTGTTTTGGTACAGCGTGGTAGCTCAGTTCCAGTGCATAAAATAAAAGGATTCAAACAGGCACCATAAACCATTACAGCAACGCACACAAAAAGGAAACGCGTGAAAGTAAAAAAACATGTACAGTGAGAATATATCTACAGTTCCCCTGCATATCAAGTAGCCCAACAGGCAAAAAGCGCAATGATTGATGTGCATGTGCAATGCAGTAAAATGCCAATAGTAACCATTTGTCACAATTCTTGCATTTTACAGTCTTTTACATTGACATGCTGTCCTGGAAATGCTCAGCAACTATCTTCTGTTGATCTCCAGGTTTGCCATGACTCAGCGGTTCTTTCCTGTGTCTGGACGGAACTGGTTCACCCTGGACACTGTGCAGCTGCAGGCAAACGGCCTAACCGCGTCTTTCATTGGGAGACGCAACATCTACGCCCCTGCAGAGTATTCTTTCCACTGCCAGTCCGTCACTAGCTTCCGAGATACTCTGCTAGTGCCAAACAACACAAACCAGAACACCACGCAGTGGAGGCTCAATTTTGTCGACTTCCAGGTACGAATATACCGCTGCATTTTACATCCTGCCACTCCATATTCCTGCAGTGTTTTTAATAATCACGTGTGTCTTCCTGTTCATTCCTGCATTTTCTGATACAGATTCAGGGCTTCGGTTTGTCCAACGGAACAGATTTCTCCTATGCCAGTGACTGTGCAGGCTTCTTCACCCCAGGGATTTGGATGGGACTGGTGACCTCTCTGCTCATGCTGTTAATTTTCGTGTACGGTCTGCACATGATCATGCAGCTGAACACCATGGATCGATTCGACGACCCCAAAGGTCCATCGATTTCAGTGCCTCAGTCGGAGTGAAGTGCTTCATGACACACACACACACACACACACACACACACACACACACACACACACGCACGCACTCCTCAGTCCTTCAGTGCCTGCTAGGAGAGTCCCTCCCTGTCTTGTAGCTTGTGTGAGTTTGGGCCTTTTTCTTTGAAGATATTTGTCCGGCAGATAGACCTTCCCTCTGATAACCTCTCCTGTAGACTTCTCTCCTAAATCCTTCCACAACTGTCTTTGGGATACTGTTGTCTTGAAGACGCATTCCATTTCATCTCTCCCCATTTGCAAGTGCCAAAGTGGATGCACCTTTTTATACAAGTTGGTTGTGAGTGCATGTGCTAAGACATGTTCTTGTGCCACTGTTGGCCGTACACAGTGGCTATTTTCACTAAAATAATTAGCAATAATTTCTCGTACCAGAGAATGTCTTCTGTGTTAACATGAATGTGATTGCTGGATGCTGTAGGACCGTTTCAGACCTCAGTTCTTACTTCTTTTTTTCAACTCAACTGTAATTTAAAGACTACTGCTTATGAAAGATGTGCCTGTGTATAAAGAATAGATGGCTATTTGTGACTGTTTTGGAATTGCCTTAGAAAAATATGCCAATACTTAAAATGGGATTAGTTCTGTTCTCACTCTTACAGACTATCCAACTCAAGTGCCACCACTTAAATCCAATATTTTCTTGACAAGTTATTTATTCATATAAAAAGACTTTCACTGCTCGCCCTTTCATTTAATAACAGTGCCTCAGTTCTGCTTTTTAATGTGCAATTGCCACGAAATGTAAATTGTCTTGTAATTGAAAATAAAGATGTCTATAAATTGTGATTCAAATTGTTTTGAATGGTAAGACACACCATACGTCATGTGTAATCCTTCACGCAAACAAGGAACAGCCGTACCAACACGGTTGCCATAGTTACATCAAGTCAAAACACGACGACGTCATGGCAGGTCGAGCCTGAGCTAACTGTGTGGTTGCGAAACTCTTCTTTTTTTGGTACAGTTTTCGCAAGTTTCTTGCCTACAAGTTGTTTCCGAAATGTCAGCAGCTCCTGTTCAGAGAGTATTTTTTGGCACCTCTCAGGAGAGGAAACTCTTTCCCCTCCACCATGCACCAGACCGGCTGGGAAACCAAATGGCTCGACAGCCAGCGCCACACATCGGCCCTGGCTGCTATGACAACCACGAGGTTCGTGTCTTTAATATCTGCGCCTGCCACACATAATTTTTTCAGAATAATTTGTCTTTGTCACTTATTTTGAAACGAAAGTCAATGGGTTTCACGCAAAGACTAGCTATATAGCTAAGGTCGTTTGCTTTATGATGATACGTGTAGCCATTACAAGCTAGGAGTAGACTACAAGTATGAAATTGTTGCGCCCCCCCGTAACGATTCCGACTTTTTTTTATATAACATTTGTCACTAATAGACATTTCCAGCGCAACGGTGAACGCAAGTTATCTGTCTCTCAAAACGCTCCATTCGGCATAGACATTTTTATGACATATTATGGAAAGTCATTAAACAGTCATAGGACTTCATGACTGTTTTATGTAATAATAAATGTCCTGTGTGGCCCTCAATCATATGCTGGCTCCCTAAAATGGCACCCAGTCATCAAAACTTTCAGTTACAAAAATCATGGTAGTGGAAAAAAGTCATATAGTTAGCCAAAAGTCATAAAAAACTCGAAAAAGTCATAGTATAATATGTTGGGGGGGAGGCACAAAAAGTCATAGTTGTCAAAAAAAGTAATAGCAAGTATGTCAAATAAAGTCACAAAAAGCATAGTATAGTATGTCGAAAAAAGTCATAGTATTATATGTCGAAAATGTGGTATAGCATGTAGTAAAAAGTCACAAAAAGTCATATAGTATATCGCAAAAAGTTGCAAATTGTCATTGTATAATATGTCAAAAAAGTCATAGCACTGTACTGTATAGTATGTTGAAAAGTAATAGTATATTATGTCGAAAAAAAGTCATAGTATAGTATGTCGAAAAAAGTGATAAAAAGCCATAGTATAGTATGGCGAAGAAAGTCATAGTATAGCACAGTATGTCGACAAAAGTCATTGTATAGTATGTCGAAAAAATTGATAAAAAAGTCATAGCATGTCCAAAAAAGCAATAGAATAGTATGTCCAAAAAAATCATAGTATATTATGTCCAAAAAAGTCATAGTATAGTAAGTATGTTGAAGAAAGTGCTAAAAAAGCTATACAAAAGTCATAGTATAGTATTTTGAAAAAAGTGATTAAAAAAAACCCATGCTATAGTATTTTGAAAAAAGTGATAAAAAAAAGCCATAATATAGCATGGCAAAATATTTTATAAAAATGCCATAATATATTATGTCCAAAAAAAGTGATAAAAAATGCCATAGTATATTATGTCCACCAAAAAAGTGATAAAAGAGTCATAGCATAGTATGTCTAAAAAAGTCATAGTATAGTATGTCGAAACAATTCATAGTAAAGTAGAAAACAAAAAGGGATAAAAAAGCCATAGTATATTATGTCCAAAAAAGTCATAGTATAGTATGTCCAAAAAAGTGATAAAAAAGTCATAGTATAGTATGCCAAAAATGGAAAAGCCACAGTAAAGTATTTCGAAAAAAGCCATAGTATAGTATGTCGAAAAAAGCCATAGTATAGTATTTCGAAAAAAAGTGATAAAAACGTCATAGCGTGGTATATCGAAAAAATTCATAGTAAAGTATGTCCAAAAATGGATAAAAAAGCTATAGTATAGTATGTCCAAAAAAGCCATAGTATATTATGTCCAAAAAAGTGATAAAAAAGCCATGGTAAAGTATGTCGAAAAACATATGTTGAAAAAAGTCATAGTAAAGTATGTCCAAAAAGGGATAAAAAAGCTATAGTATATTATGTCCAAAAAAGCCATAGTATAGTATGTCCAAAAAGTGATAAAAAAGCCAAAGTATAGTATGTCCAAAAAAGGTCATACATAAGTCATAGTATATGTCGAAAAAAGTTGTAATATAGTAGATTGAAAAAAGTCCCAAAATTTCATAGTATAGAATGTCAAAAAAGTCATGGCACTGTATAGTATGTTGAAAAAGTCACAAAAAAGTGTTAGTATAGTATGTCAAAAAGGATTTAAAAAGTCATAGTATAGTATGACGAAACAAGTGATAAAAAAGCCATAGCATAATATGTCCCAAAAAGTGATAAAAAAGCCATGGTAAAGTGTGTTGAAAAAAAGGTCCAGTTAGAGAAAATGTTTTTAAGCAAAGGTCCGGAAGATCATAATGTCTAACAATTTAGTGTTATATATATTTAAGTAGCCTAGTAATTGTATCAACATCTGAATGTAATCAATAACTGACCGTCAAATCAAATTAATTCAGTACAATTCAAAAACTTGTTGACAATATTTATTGTCACGTAACATAGAGCTGAACACATATGTAGACAAAAAGTCTTAGTGAATTTCCTAAAGACTGTGAATGCAACAAGGTAATTACACATGGTGTGTTAAAAACCTAACCTGATGAATTTCGCATCCTATCATGCTGTTTGTGTATCCAACCTCTAATTAGTCAGTCATTAGACATCATAATGTCCCTTAGCTGTTGATTGGTTGGGGGGCGGGAAAACACCTAGTGAAGGTTTGTGTGTGAGAGCAGTTCGTCGGTGCATCTCATGTCGCGACTCTCTAGGTATCCAGCCACCTCGGCTATGGGAGGAGGAAAAGACCGGAGAGAAGACGACAAGAAAACTCATAAAGCGTATATCGAAGTGCTTACGTTTTGCATAGACTTATGTAATACCCCTACTAATCGAGTGAAAGATAAAATTCCAGCCGCTGTTAATTAGGAGTTACAGTGCAGTGTGTTTACTGAAGGAGTCGTGTGTTTAGCCGCCAACTTAGCCACAAGCCACGCCGCCACTAGCTTGCATGAACTTCAGTAACGTTAGCTCAGATGCTAATCATCAGCGAGTTTTGTAGCTTTGGAGAAGACGACAGAGAACCAGGTAGCGCACTGGGTGACCAGGTAAAGCCCAGCTGCACCTCTGGCGACATCGTATGAGAGAGTCTCTTTTTACCGGACTGTTCGAGTGTTTACCTTTGACCAGCTCCGCCGACAACGACTGAGTCTAGTAGGCTACCGAGGTAACCTGAACATCAGCGGGGTGAGTAACCCATACAATCGCGGCCACATTCATCGGCCGACTTTTTCTGTGGCCCAACGCACGCCAGGCCTTCATCGGGGGCATAACTTGAGTGACATAACTGTAGGTGAGGGTGTTTAAAGTGCCGTTATTATACGTTTGCTGCTAGACTTAAGGGCAATAGGTTGAAAACTGCAACTGCTGCATTTGTTTTGGTGAAATTTTCCTGAGATTGGTAATTTGGCAGTTAGACTATTTTATTTTATTCCCATTGTCATTTCTGAGACCTATTTAGGTTTGTTTTAATTTACTAATTTTAAAGGTGCAGTAAAGTATATTTTGTAAAGGTATATTGTTTATATGGGTTTAATGGTGTAGTGCAAGTGAAATCATCCACACATTTACAGTGTTTTATTCTTATGCAAGTAGACAGTCACACACTCAACACATTTCTGACATACATTATAGAGAGCATTCACATTGAGTGTACGTAAACAAATCTGAGCGCTGTTCATAAGACCTGTAGGGCAGAATTGTTACAATTGTATGTCGGGAAAAGTCAAGGTACTGTAAAGTATGTTGAAAAAAAGTCATGGTATGTTGGAAAAAGTCACAAAAGTCATTGGATAGTCTGTCGAAAAATGTCAAAGTCATAGTATAGTATTACAAAATAAGTCATAGTATGTCGATTAAAAGTAATAGTATAGTATGTCGGATAAAGTCATAGTATTGTTTGCCAGAAGAAATCATAAAGTCATGGTATAATATTTCGGGAAAAGTAGTAGTATAGACTCTATTGTCATTCCACAAGCTTGTGTACAACGAAATTTGCTGTGCCGTACCTGAATATAAAAGTACAAAAGTAACAAATATACAAATAAATACTCTTAACATACACTCTAACATACACGCATGCAGTCATCCCAGTCAATAAATATATGAACAAGCATTTTAAAAGCATGTGAACAGCATTGCATTGGTTGTATTATTGCAAATATAGTTCATGACACCAAGGTAAGGAAATGTTTGATTTTTTTGATTTTTGAAGTTCAATGATGGCTCTTGGATAAAAGCTGTCCTTCAGTCTGTAGGTGTGAGCTTTGAGTGCTCTGTAACGCCTCCCAGTGGGTATCCGACAGAACAGGTGATAACGGGTGGGTCTTATCTGTCAGGATGTTGTTAGCTCTGCGGAGGCAGCGGGTCCTGAAGGTGTCCTCCAGAGAGGGCAGGGCGAGTCCAATAATTTTTCGGCAGTTTTTATGACTCTGGAGACTTTTCTGGTCGCCCTCTGTACAATTCCCATACCAGGAAGTTATAGTACGTTAGAAAAAAAGTAACAAAAGTGTAGTGTGTTGGAAAAAAGTCATTGTATAGTATGTTAGAAAAAAGTAATAGTATATAGTATGTTGAAAAAGTCATAGTATAGTATGTCGAAAAAAGTCATGGTAAAAAGTCATAAAGTTTAAAAAAAAATCCATAGTACTGTATAGTATGTTGAACAAAAAAAGCAATAAAAAGTAATGGTATAGTATGTCGAAAATAAGTCGTATATTTCTAAAGTATAGTATGTTAAATTAAAGTATACTGTGGAAAAAGCTCAGTATTTAGAAAAGTCACAAAGTCATGGTAAAGTATGTCTAAAAATAGTCATAGATTACATTAAAAAAGTCATAGTATAGATTGTTGAAAAGGTATAGTTTAGTATTTCGAAAAAAGTCAAAGTATAGTATGTCGAAAAGGTATAGTATGGATTGTCGAAAAAAAGAAATAGTGTAGTATGTTCAAAAAAGTAAGTGTAGTATGTCGGAAAAAATTAATAGTGTATGTCGAAAAAAGTCATAGTATACATTGAAAAAAGTTGCAAAAAAATCAGTGTACTATGTCAAAGTCATAGTATAGCATGTTGAAAAAAAAGTCACAAAGTCATAGTATGTTGAAAAGTTGTCAAAAGTCATGGTATTGTATAGTATGTTGGGAAAAAAGTAATAATATGTTGGAAAAAGTCAGTCATAGTATAGTATGTCGTAAAAAAAAAAAAAAAAGTCATGGTACTTAGGCCTGTCGCGATAGTCAATAAATCAATTAATCGCATGATAAATAAAAATGAGCTCGATCATTTTTCCGGCCCCGATAATTTCCATTTGCGTGCTTGTTTTCCTCTGCCGCCACAGTATCAGAAATAGGGCAGACGCACAACAGGGTTTCCGCTACGTACATGTAGCAGCAGCGCACCGCCGCTCCTTCAGCTGTTAATGAAAAGTCCTAAAGTCGTAATTACACGACTCTGCAGAGCCGTCTGCTCTAGCTACTGAACCCCTCTGCCACGGCCCCTTAGGGTGAGCAACTGGAACAGTGACAGGACGTCATCACTCGCAAAGTCATGGCAACCAAATAAACAGGGTGAGTACACTTGTCACTCAATCTTAGGCAAAGTCGCGACATGAAATCCGCACTCACGCGGTTGCTGTGAAATATGACAGCTAGGCCTGTCACGATAACAAATTTTGCTGGACGATAAATTGTCCCAGAAATGATTGCGATAAAGGATAATATTGTCGTTCCGAGACCATTTTCATCTAATATAATGACACACACACGCCAGCCACCATGTCACTTCTGTTTACTGATAGCTAGCGTTTACCTCAGGCTAATTCATTAGCTAGTAAGTGGCGATTTTTGACAAGCAGGTAACGGAGTCTCAGTTCACCGTCCGGGAGCCTCTTTGACACACTGACAGCTGTAGGTTAATGTTCTGTGCATTGTCGGACACGTGCAGCCCATTCCTGAAACCGCTTTCGAGACTGACTGACAAGTACAAAGCAGCCCGTGGCGTTTATCCGAGCCTGTCTCCACCGCCTCCACTTGCAGGTTGTCAACTGTGTGGTTTGGAATGAAAGGGAGAAAACGCAGAGTAACACGGTGGCTATCGCTTATACTTCTTTTTTTGACGGCGCCTTAACCGCAAAGTGCTGCGGGAAACCCTGCTTCAACTCTCAACCCATCTCTCTCTCTCTCTCTCTCTCTCTCCCAGGAGTCCTTCCTCCCTAGAGAAAGACCATGCGACTGACAAGAGGATTCACTCCTCGTTACGCTAAGGAACCGAGAGTGGCCATCCAGTCTCTTTGGTAGAGAGACGAGGAAAACGAAAGCATGAAAATTATCAAGCTAATTTCTTTTTATCGTGCGATTAATTGATTTATTATCGCGACAGGCCTAATGACAGCTACAGTTTATTGGAAAATAGCATTGTGGACACTGAAGTTGATTAATTTACTGTTTATCAGAGCCCAGATGAGACAAGAAGCTAACGTTAGCGAACGCTGCGGTGCCTCTGACTCCCGTTAGCATGTCGGACTCTTCCGAGTCCGACATGCTGTATTAACGTTACTGTAGCTAGTAGCTGGATTAAACACGGTTAAAATGCTGACAGCTAACGCTAAACGGTGTAAAGTTTGACTGTTTTACTGTAGAGGATTCAACACCGGTATGTAACAATCTGCAGCTGCTGTTGGAGAAACAACACAGCCGGTGCGTTCAATGAAACTGGTAAACTACAGTCTCGTGATGCATTTGAAGTTATTGTAATTGTCCGTTTCCCATCTGGTGGTTGTTTTTGTCGTTCAACAGCAATTTACTAGTGAAATAAGTTATTGTTATACATTATTGTTAAATCATTTAATTTTGACCATATGGCCTTAGCAATAAACAAGCCGTTCTTTAATGTCACCAACTGTTGTTTAGTACCTTTTTTTTCTTTTCTTTTTTTACTTTCTTAAAAAGTATGTATGCGATTAATTAATCAGAGTATGTAATTAATTAGATTACATTTTTTGATAGATAGATATGGGCTGTCTATCTAAAAAGTAAAAAAGTCAGTGCGTCATAGTACTGTATAGTATGTCAAAGTCGTATAGTATTTCTAAAGTCAAAATGTTATGTTATGTTGAAAAAAATAAAAGTATACTATGTCAAAAAAGGTCAGTATTTTTGAAAAGTCACAGTCATAGTATTTCAAAAAGATAGTGTAGTATGTTAAAAAAAAAAAAAAAAGTCGTATAGTATTTCGAAAAAAATCAAATTATAGTATGTCGAAAAGGTATAGTATGGATTGTCCAAAAAAATAGTGTAGTATGTTGAAAAAAGTCATAGTACTTAGAATGTTGAAAAAAGTAATACAAAATAATAGTATGTCGAAAAAAAGTCAATAGTATACATTGAAAAAAAGTTGCAAAAAATCATAGTATAGTATGTTGAAAAAGTCATAGTATAGTATTTCGAAAAAAAGTCATAGTACTTTATAGTATGTTGAAAAAAAGTCCTAGTATGTCAAAGAAAGTCATGCTAGTATACATTGAAAAGTCATAGTATACATTGAAAAAAGTCACAAAAAAATCATAGTATAGTATGTCGAAAAAAGTCATAAGTCATACTATAGCATGTTGAAAGTCATAAAAACAGGTCATATTGTAGTATGTTGAAAATAGTATAATATTGTTGGGAAAATGCCATATGCCAATGTCATATGCTGGCTCCTAAAATGGCACTCAGTCCTCAGTGAAGTTTAAATTGAAAATGGTCTCCCCCTCAATGTTAAATTGGTGATTACAGCCCTGTGTCATGTTGTGTTATGTTGTATGATTATAACTAAAAGAGGTCTTCATTTCCTTTGCAGTTTGGCACCATACTCTACGACTTACAGAGGACACCGGGGAGCAAGAAAGGATATGGTCTCTCTGCGAGGACTGCAGCACGCTTTCCGCCCTGTAGCAAGGTACACCAAGCACATTCAACTTAAATGATCAGTGGAGCTGTTTATTTGTCTACTCGTCCTGTGAAACAGCTGTATAATATCGTCTTAAGGGCACTTTCCAGAGCTTGGTTGTCCCCAGCTTTGACTTTTTTTTAATAGAATTTTTAAAAAAACATTACAAACTGATGGTGTGAGGTTAGGAAGAAGTGAGCATTTACCAGGTCGCAAAGGGTCTGATGAAAGATACTATTTTGTTGCATCATGGGAATTTGTTTTATTTTTGGAGCTTGACCCATGAAAGGGAATAAATGAGTGGTGGAGGAAGTCTTCAGATCATTTACTAACAGTACTAAGTTAAGTGTTATTTAAGTAAAGTGTCAGTATTATTAGGAAAATGTATGTATCAAAAGTAAAAGTACTCAATGCAGAAAAATGTCCCCTGACTGTTTTACTTTTATATATTGTATCATTAGATTATTAGATACACATTAATATGTAAAAGCAGGCTTTTACTGTTGTTGGTTGAGGTGGAGCTCATTTTTAAATGTTTTGTATAAAATGGCAAATGATTTTCATTATAGATCAATCTTCTTTTAAAGTGATGCCTTCCCAATGTTTGTTTTGACCATCCAACAGTACAAAATTCTAAATGATTACAAATAATTGACTAATCGTTTCAGCTGTACTTGTTTTTACTGTTGGATAGTTTAATTGGTACAAAGCATCATATTTTAAAAGCTCTTGATTTGTATGTAAAAAATCTTAATGTGTAAAGTATAGATGTACTAAGATCAGAACATAACCACTACTGCTTTGATATGACCTTATTTTTTTCTTCTTTTAAATCTGCCTCTTGTGAGTTGCAAGTGCTAAATGGCAGGAATACCTCTTCATGTCAAGTTTATTTTAATTAGTTACAATTTTTATCCCCAGACAGCGACGCCCTCCCCACAGCAGTACCAGCAGGATCAAAGCCGGTCCAGAGTCCCCCCTCCCGGCAAAACACCTTTCAACTCAACCAGAGAGAGGTTCAGAAGCATGTCCTGTACAGCGGAGGACAGCCCAGGGTGAGACAGAGACACACAGCTCCAATGTAACAGTGCGGGACTGAGCTGACACGTGGTCATTTTGTGATACAGGCCTGGGACCTACGCTCACGATGCAGTGACAAACAGGAAAGTGAGCTGGCCGATGTGCTTCGGGAACCCAGACTGGTCCAGACTGCCTCAGACGCAGAAGAAGTCACTCAGGGTGAAGGTAAGGTTTGAACTCCAAAACGTAAAACAGACTGAACGAGGCAGTCGGTTCTTGCAAACCCATTTCTTTTATTTATTCATTTAGCTGAAGAAGTAGGAGAATTGTCTCAACCCATAAAGGAACCCTTTAGTTGATCTGAAACATTTGAAATTCTGAATCACCAAGTTTGTAGATATACTTGACTGGATAAGAAGGGCATGAAAGATTGTAATCTGGAAAGTAACTAAAGCTGTCAGATAAATGTAGTCGTGAATGAGTAGAAGTAGCATAAAATGGGAATACTCAAGTAAAGCACCTCAAATTTGTACTTAAGAGTGCTTGAGTGAACGTACTGTTACTTTATACCACTTTCTATACAGAAACGTGCGATCAGTCTTCTCATGAAAGCCAATAAGTGTTTCCCAAAATGTCGAGGAGTTCTGTAAAAAAAAGTTAATGTGCAGATAAAAATGCATGTTTTGTTAACGATCCCAAATTCTGCACCAAACTTACACACAGCTGCTGCTAAATAATTGCACTATTTTCCATAGGAATTGTATTTGGTTGGATATATTCATCATGTTAAGCAACACATCTAATGCTCTTTTCGTTTTCCTTCAGCTAAACAAAGAAAATGAGTTCCTGAAGCACAGAAGCAAGGTGGCATACCTGAGTTTGTACTATTAACTCTAAAGCTGATGGATGAAATTCCAACCGCGATACTGACGTGAAAATGGTGCCTTTGTCAAATTATTTACAGACATTTCCTGGATTGTCAGAAGAAAAGTTAGATATCTCAGAGTAAAAAAACAAACAACTAATTATCTTTATTCACAAAATGACTGACTGATTTCTGTTCTTACCAAGTTGGTGCTTGCTGAAACGTAACGCAACAAAAAAAAAAAAAAAAGTTGTCTCTTCAAAAGAAGTCAGTCAATATACAAAAAACCAACAGCGGGGCTGGTCCCAGGCGCTTCAACGCCGTGCCCCTCTCCTCTCCTCTCTGGGGAGGGAATCACTGCACTGCTGAAAGCGCCAACCACTGTGGCAAGTGTGTCTGTTGGTTCATATCGGTTTCATTTCTTCCTCCTCACTTTGGGTTTCTTGACCGGCCGAAGGTACGGGTTGTCGATCACGTTGTCCTCGCTGGCCTTTGCGGAGGGAACAACGCCACTGGGAGGAAGCATGGAGTTCTCTTTGTCACCTCCTGGATCATCCTGAGTGAGGGAAACAGATGCATTAAGTGACAGCAATCATTGAACACTACATACTTGCACATGACATTTAAAAAGAATAATTTGACATGCATTTATTTGCTTTTCTTCAAGATTGATACAACTCTCATGTCTGTGGGTTGAGTATAGCATGAGAGCCAGCAGGCTTAGCGTAGCTTAGCATAAAGACTGGAAATGGGGAAACAGCTAGTCTGGCTCTAAAGTAATATCAGTACAGCAGTGGAAGTCACTGCTCCCGACAAAGAAATAGTAACAGCATGCAACGCCAGGAAATGTATGACTTAAATAAGTGAGATATATGATGAGTTAATGAGCAGGCTTCAGAGGTTCAGGAAGGTTTTTTTTTTTTACTTTGTCAAGAGCCAGGCTAGCTGTTTCCAGTCTGTATGCTAAGCTAAACTACTCCTGGCTCTAGCGACATTCAAACGGATAATGAAGTAGTATCAATCGTCTCATCCAACTCTCGGCAATAAAGTGAACAAGCTTATTTCACAAAATGTCTATTGCTTTAAATGGTTTTAGAAAAGGCTAATTGGATTCTTTAAACTCACATTTACTTGGCAGTACCATGGCTTCCTGGAGCACTACTTAATTTGGAAACTTGCATTTTAATATACAAAAGCCCTGTTATGAACATCTGCAGTGGGTTTTGAGTTCCAGGAATATGGATCCCAGTATTTCCTTGAAATTTTTACTAAAAACCTGCTCCCAGTTCCTGGGGAAATTACCCACAGGAAGACAGGATTGATTTGTTTGTTGTTTTTTAGCATCTGTGTGTTCATGTACTGAAACAAAGATGCCTTCTCCAAACCTCATTGATTCTATTGATGTTCAAACTTATTAATAAAATTGGATCAACCTTCTGCTGAGCTGCGAGGGATATTCTTTCTTTTCCACTTCAACCAGTAATGATCTCAGGTCAGCACTAACATGGTCATACACTGTACATTTACAAATAAATGTCTCTGGATACAAATTATTAAACCAATTCCCAGTAATACTGACATTTAAATTCCTGGCACACAAACCTACTGAAGATCTTCATAATAGAGCTTCTGTATATTCTACATGACATTTTCCAAAGCCAACCTAAATAGAGCTCCTGGAGGTTTGATACTTGGTACTGATAAGTAAATCAGAGTTTAAAGAATCAAAATGAGTCTTTCTGAATTAATGTGCACAAATGTGTGGAAACAGTGGCCAAGCCCCAGGACGTAATCTCTGGGAACTCAGAGAGAGACCCAGACGGTAGAAAAACACACACTATATCAGACACTGTAGTAAAGACTTACATTGAGGAGGTTCCCTGCTGCGTTCTCACTGTCTGTCTGGTCGTCCTGCTCCGAGGAGTCTGTCTCCTCCAGAGTCTGCAATTCCAGTTCCGAGGGCAGGAGGGCACTGAGATATGGGATGCTGCTTGGTTGTGCTGCGATCACTGGAAACACACTCACAGGGATTAAAACTCATAAATAAAACATGCTTTCAGTAGTTGGACAGACATGCAGGCACACAGGGAACAAGACAGACTTGAATGTGTAAACAATAGGGGTGTGCAAAAAAAATCGATTCTTTTTTTTTAAATAAATTGTATGTCTACTGCAATCACATGATAGATACTTTATTGATGAAATTCAAAGTCCCAGTATCACACACACATCATAACAGGATGTTAAAATCCACAAATCCACATGAATAATATGGAAAATAAAAGATACTAAATAAAAAATCCACATGAATGTACTAAGCTTACATACATGGGAAAAGTAACTACGTGTACATACTGTGAATCTATTTTGAATCGATATTGAATCAAATTGTGAGCCTAAAAATCGTAATTGAATCGTGACATTTTCTGAATCGTACACCCCTAGTAAACAACATCTTACGACCGCTTTTATAAATAAATGTCCACTTGGTGGAATCACTCACATGGGAAGGCAGTGATGTCGTCTTTGAAGAGGCTCTGAGTTTCTCCTGTCTTGGCCATGAAGCGTGTGAGCGCTCGCTCCACGTCTCTCTTCTGACTTGCTGCCTTCTCTCTCACCACTTGGTAGTCTGACACAGGCTCCCTGAACGTCTAAGGGCACAAAGGAAAACACACCTCACACACACTTCCCTTTCTGAATTTCATATGTTACACATAATGAACGGCTTGCTGATTCATGCCAGGACTGCAGTGGAGAAACTGAAGGGTGTTTCCATGTCATTCAGGGAGATTACATCTTATCTTGACATATAATATTACCAATTAGAACATTAGTTCCCGGTTTGGTTAAGGATCTCTAAAACTACCAAGAAAAGTTCTGACTCACGGGTGTCTTGATGTACGTGTGAGGGTCCGGGAACTCTGGGAAGTGGCTGGGGATGTAAGCCGGATGTGTGCGTTTCTGTCCGGCCGACAGGGCTTTGGGAGTCACAGGTGCGTTCGTCACTGGAGCTGAAATTTATAAAATCCAATCACCAAGAAAAAAAGAAGTTCACATCTATGTCAATTTTTTTTTCAGTTATCGAACCAATGTAGAAAGTGAAACTACCATTACTAGTCTATTTCGTAATCCATACCAACAGTGGAAAGCAGAGTGCCTACTTACGGGCAGTTATAACCATCCTCTGTGATCTCTTGGCATACACAGGCAGGGTGTCGGCATTGAAACCTGCAGTGACACAAACAGATCAAATGATGTCCTCTGTGTTAGCCAGGCTTCAGTGATACGTTGGCGTCCTCCCGTACTCACCCATTTCAATGAGTGTGACCACTGTATCTGCCAGGGTTGGGACGCTTCTGGCTGTGTGTTCACAATAAGCTTTAGCACACCGACCTATTTCGGTTATATCTGTAAAAGAGGCAAAAGAAACTCTGGGATTTAGAAAATAACGTGGAAGTTCACGGTGCCGACACACCTGAACTCAGGGCATCTACCAATCCGGTACCCGTTGTGCATGGCTCTTGTCTCCTTGTCTTGATAAGATGTAATGTCAGTCCTGATTTTCTGAAACACTCTCCTTCATGCCTTCTTAAACGTATATAATAAAACTATTTTGACCCTGCAATATCTCATTCTGAATGTGTATTATTAGAAAAACTAAACAGAATATTTTTTATCAACAGCTCTAGTTTCACAGTAAAGGCATACCACCGCTTTCACATTAAAATGCAATAATACATTGACGCATATGCAGGAAGTGATGTATCAGCTGCAGCTACAATGTTCAAACTATATCTACCATAGGTGTGATTGGCAAAGGACAAAAATGCAGGAAAATATACACACACCCCCCCTCCCCCCACTAGAAGGCTTAGACTTACTGAATGCATCTGCCAGACTGTTAACCTGCATACTCAGCACACGTTCTTTATGAGATGTGTAATAGTACCGTTGATGGGTGATTTAGCAAATAGCACTTTAGGTTGTAGGTTTTTAGGCAAAAATGAAAACTCTTTAAACTGATTTTTATCTATCTGAATGTTTTCTTCACTCTGTCTGGAACAACAACTAACAGTGGCTAACACCATACTATTTGAGAATATACAGATTTTTGTTGGTTTCTCCAAATACCTGAGGAAAAATGTCATTAGCGCCACATAATAAAATTAACTGTTTAGTTGAAAAGGAAGGTACAGAAATTGTGGCCATATGTGTGTATATAAAAATTCACATGATGTTTTTATGAAATTATATGTTTTACTACATGTATGTTCCGGGTCAAAATTGAAAAATCACTTTTTTAGCGTTTTTTTTCTGGCAATTTTTAAAAATGTTTTTGTCAAAAAAAGTTTTCTTTATTCATGGTCAATAAACCGATTTTATATGACATTATACCTCATTTTGTTTAGGTAAAAAAAGCAGAAATTATGAATTATTTTGACAAGTGGATCACAGACTGGTGTATGTTAAAGTTTAAGTTAAAGTCAGGATACTGTTTTAAAACCATTTACATTTTTTTTTCAAATGCTATAAAATTGAATGAATGAATTCAATTTGTGTACAGATGGTGAAATAATATAAGCAGTACCTTATGTAACTATGTTACTAATGTTAAAGAGCACACGTTTATAACAAATGTACACATACTGTCTGTTTATGCCGTTTGTATGCTGTCATTATCTACAGTATGTTGTTCTTTGTTGTCACTGTCCATCTGTTCGATTGTCCGTGTTTCTCTCCGTTGACACTGTACATTCAATATTGTCTGTCTGGTTCTCCATCTTTTCATCAGTTTTAACTCTCTAACTTATAATTTTAATGTTTTTTATGGCTGTCTGTGATTATACTTCAGGGTTTTTCCTTGCTCGCAATTGGTCTTTGGGGGAACACATAAAGTAGGGGGGTACAGGGGTCCTCCCCCAGGAAATTTTGAAGGTAAAAGACTTCAATTCCTGCATTCTGATACATTTTTAGGCAACAATTTATGGTAAAAATGTCTATATTTATTGCAAGGAAATCACAAAATTCTGGTGGCAGGTAACAATTCAAAATACAAAATATAATGGAATATTATTATATTCAGTAGTCCAGTAAGGGGGCTTTCACATCTGGGACGTGGGCCGGATACGACAAAACTTGACCCCAAAGTCCAGTTGTTTAACTAGCATGAACAGGGCTTCATGGTAACTTTTTTCCCCCAAGGAGCATCTTTTGCTCCCAAGTTGAAAAATGTAGGATTGACTTAGGCTACTTAATCAGTGATGTTGAATATAGCCTACAGTGTAACGGACCACCACAGTTCATGTATACATGTGAACCGCGGATTAATTGCAGAGTTTAAACACTCATAGTGTAAAACTAAACACTACATGAATGGGGCACAGCAGAAAGACGGAGCAGAGCGACGCTGCTTGTTCAGGGTTTTCATGTGTACTCCTATAGGCCTACACTTCGCATCAGGCGTTAAAACCAACTGTACCGAATTAGACTACTATTTAACGCGATAACGAAACGTTTCTCAATTTAATGCTGATGCCGTCAGACGGCCGCGCGGACAGACAGCAGTCGGAGTTCCGGCGGAGCTCTGCGCCCGTCAGCAGCAGGTCCGGCATTTGCCAGAAATGCCAGATGGCCAATCCGCCCCTGCCGCCGATCACTTGGTAGCGTTGGTCAGCTGTCAGCTTACGCCAGCTAGCTTCTGTTAGCTTCCACCGACGGACGGCTCGCCCAGCACATCTGTTCGCTGTAAAGCTCCTTTAGCCATGTTTCCCAGCTCAACGTTAAGTTAGTGTGGGCCACTACCTCTCTGCACTGCCGAAAATGGTGCTCCTAAAATATTCCGCACTGCAACTTCTCAACGTCATCTGCTACGTCGCTTCAGCTTGCATTGCCAACATAAAATAAAAATATTGTCCCGTTGTCGGCTTCAGCTAAGAAGATAGTTCGCCCCCACACGTCCAAAAGTCTTATTCAGATAACCTTCCGCAACGATTTCAGGCTCTTTGGTGGAACTCTGCTTTGAATGAAGTCTTTGTGACAAATTAATGGACCACTTGCGGAGTGATATGAATCAGAGGCACAAAAAACGTTGACAGCAGTGACCGGTCATTGTGTTTACCGGAAGAATCACACCCCTGATCTACACAGAATCTTCATCGCCCTGCTGACATGATTAAAGATCTACCACCCATCGGCAGAGGGAAGAGCCAGAGCAGGACAAAACAACAAGATGGCAGTGCCCGTATCCGGGATATTTTGGCTTCACTTTTGTAGAGTGTGAGAAAGTGGAGATGCATAGTCCATCTTTTTTTTTTTATTTATTTATTTATTTTTTTTTTTTTTACAGTCTATGCTTTGAGGACTAAACTGATAAAAGACTGTTTCACAAAACCAATTGGTGAATAAAGCATTGTGCCCTTTAATTTTAACACACAAATATTAAAATATGCAGCTCTGAGGAAAATGAACAAGGGCACATCTACTTTAGGAATGATACATACAGCTCTGCATCATCTCAGTGAGTGTCTCCACTGCTGCCTTCTCCGCGCTCTCGAAGCCACACTCTGTCAGGAGGGCACTGACAACAACCTGCAGGGTGCGACGTCGGGCCAGGTGGTAGTTCTCTGCAGGGCTGGTAGCTGCTTTACCACTACTCCCACGCTGAAAAACACACATGAAAAAATATAGTAGGTGAGACAAAATGCATTAGAACAGTAAACAATAATAACCAGAATAAACAGGCTCATTACAGCATGAAACACACAAACATAACATTGAGTATGAAGGTACAAAGCTCTTACAACAATCAAATGAATTGAGAATATAAAAACATTAACACAGTATTACCATTTAGGCTACGTAAAAGGCTTGCATCTCCTATTTGGCCGAGTTACGAGAAACTCTTAAAAACAAGGGGTGTGTCAGTTTTTGGTCTAACAGTAATTCAGTATTTTATTTACGTCACGAGACCTTCTCACAATAAGTCAAATGCTGGAGTGAATGTGCCTCATCGTGTCAGCCTTTACTAGTTGACAGTGGTGGAAGAAGTACTCTGATCCTTTACTTAAAGGGGCTCTAAGCGATGGGATGCGTTTTTTAGGCCACAACATTTTTTGTCACATACAGCAAATCTCTCCTCACTATCAGCTAGCTGCCTGTCCCCTGAACACACTGTAAAAAAAACAAAAAACAACGCGGTCTCTGTAGACAGCCCAGGCTCCACAAACGGCAACAAAAACAAACTGGCCAACCTGCACCGCCAAACATAACAAAGAGTGTTCCAGCCAATAACCGACAAGAAGGATTTGGGGGTGGGGGTTAGTGCCATGGATGTATTAGTGCGCGGAAGGGATGAGGAGGAGGGAGGGGCGAGCTTGTTTGACAATACTTCGAACGTCAACAAGAAGTAAAGTCACCCAACATTGCTTAGAGCACCTTTAAGTAAAAGCACTGATTTAAAATGTAAGTAAAAGCACATAAGTATTATCAGTAAAATGTACTTAAAGTATGAAACAAGTAATGACAACAAAGCCGACGGCTTTGTTGTCATTACTTAGAATTCCTCATGGGGGCGACAGAAACTATGCACTATATCTTTAACATTTTTTTATTCCTCTTTTTATTATTTTATTTACTGTTTTTTCACAAGTTAAATGCTGGAATAATGTTGCATATTACAGATTCTTTACAGAAATATCCTATTTTCAGTGGACCATTTTATTTTATTATTTTAAAAATGTTATTTAACATGATCATAGAAAGTGCAATATGTAGATGCTGCTGTTGTAATACATTTCTGTCCATGCTTATTAAAAGAAAAACACTTATTGCTGGCAATTCATATCTATGTTCTCATCCTTGCATAATTGCAATATCTGGAAGAAAAATCGCAATTATTAACAATATTTTCCTATAAAATCATCATATGTTTGTAGCGTTGCGGTCCTGTAAGAATCACGTATCGCTAAAAACATTTAAAACTCTTCATGGTGTCAGAAAAACAGCCCTGTTTTCAGCTTTGTGACAATGCATTTTCCAGCTGATCCAGGAGGCTTTTTAAAGACTTTATTTAGCTTGAGAAGAGGGAGATTTTTCTCAACCTATAAAAAGGAACACTTCATCCTTCAGTTTATCACAAACATTCAACATTAACACATTTGGAGATACATGGTTTTCACTGGACAGCATAGGGGATGGAAAACTGCCATCTGAAAAGTAACTAAAGCTGTCAGTGGAATAAAAAGTACAATATTTGCCTCCAAGATGTTGTGGAGTAGAAGTATAACGTTCCATTAAAAGGGAAATACTCATAAAAAAGTACAAGCAGCTCAAATTTGATGACAGTACTTGAGTAAATGTATTTGGTTACATTCCATCTTTCACATTATTTTATTATTATTATAGAATATTATATTATTTTGTTTTTTATCACCAACATGTAATGTTATAGTTGGTCAATGTGGAGCCAATTTTAGATAGCATATAATTCTGTATGTAAACAGTAGGACTGCACAATTAACCACAGTTTTATCGAAATCGCAATATGGACTATTGGAATAACCAAATCACAGGGGGCGCAATATTTGTTAATGGCAAAAATTTGTGTCAAACTATACTGAATGAAGTATTGTGGTTCTGCAGAGACAGCCCGGGCCTACAAATCCTGTCCTACAGAATAATAAAACATAAGAAAACATATTTGTTTGGTACAGATCCTCGCAAAAAACAAAACTCACACTAATCATTGTAATTTTTACAATGAAAATGAGAATAACGATACAAAAAGAATGATTCCCTCCAATGTCGTGAATCATATCGCAATATCAGTCAAAAATAATCGCAATGAGATATTTTCCTCATATCGTGCAGCCATAGTAAACAATAATTATAGCTAAGTGTTAAATAAATGTAGTGGAGTAAAAAGCACAATAATTCCATATGAAATGTATTGTTTAAAGTAGCATAATATGGAAATACTCAACTACAAGTCTGTTAACATTATACAGTACTTGAGTAAATGTACCTTCCGCCACTGCTAATTGACAGGCTGCATTTACAGCAGCACATGTAGCTACGCATTAGCAGGTGTAACGTTAGGGTTAACAAATACAGACAAATAAAACACAAACGTATTACACATTGCAGGCTATTCATATTGTTAGCGGGTAACTGCGGTTATAGTCTGTACAGAAATATGACCACGACATGCAAATTAAGCTAGCTAACACATACTAACATTTGTCCAGACGGGTAAATAATCATTCAATAACGTTAGCATTTACAGACAAATTAACTAACGTTATATAAACGATGAAGTAGCTAACCTTGTCGTCTGTGATAAAGTACAGCAGGCTCATTGTGGCTTCAAGAGTAATTATTTAAATTACTCCTTGAGACACATTCAGTACAGACGAGTCTCTTCCAACTGACTGCCAACAGTTAGCTAAACACTGCGAACCTACGGATAAGTTAGCTAACGTTAGCCTACAACCTGCTAATGACGGGAGAAGAAAACCGTCTCTTAACATACCCCTCCTTCATTCAAGGAACCTCTAGATGCAACCACAGGATCCGCCATAAGTGATTATTTGTACTCTGCTCTTTGGAGTAAACTAATTTAACTCTGTAGTGAAAAAAACGTAATTTTTCCGACGGCCGTTTTAGCCGCCATTAGTAAACACGGTGTGAATTTATGTCGTCGTTTCCGTCACTGGGGCGGAAGTCAAAATTAACCCGCACTTTATTTATTACCGCTTTCTAGTGGTTGTATGTAGAATTACACCTGCTACATTTTCAAGAAGTCAATCAAAATATGGATTTTCATCACTGAATGTATCGATAGACTTGTTGTGACAGTAATGAAACGTACTTTTACTCCAGTACTGTACTTTTACATTTGAAGTACTTGTACTTTCCTTGAGTATTTCCATTTGATGCAACTTTATACTTCTACTCCACTACATCTTAGTTAGAGGCAAATGTTGTACTTTGTACTCCACTAAATTTGTCTGACAGCTTTATTACTATGTACTTTGCATTGCTGTAGATTAAACTTTAAACAATATAAAGTAGTTATAAATAGTAATAGAATCAGTGCAACCTTAAACAAATGTAATGCAGTAAAATACAACATAAACAATAATGCAGCAGTATTAAAAACCATCATATATAATAGTTAAACACATACAGGGAGAATTTGCTTCTGAAGAATGAGTGCTTTTAAAACATTAAGTAGCCAACATTTTTGTTATGATACTTACCTACTTTTATTTAAGTAAGGTTTTGAATGCAGGACCTGGAGTATTTTTACTGTGTGGCATTACTACTTTTACTTAAGTAAAGGATTAGAACACTTCTTTCCAAACCTGCTTGTGAGAGATGCTGGTGCTAAGAAACAGCATACAATGAGAGGGGGGGGGGAATGAATATTGCACAGATATGAATATGCAGATGCCTTTCCTCTCATTAGTAACATACGTCGGAAAACACGTGGCAATATCAGTGCACATGATTTTATTCTTATGTTGTTACTTTTCAACATCATGGGCAATATTACTTTTCTATTTTAGTTTACTTATTCGTTTCAAATATTTTTATTATTATGAAGCTTAATTTCAAAAATCAAGTTACAAAATTGTTATTACAGTGCTTCTTTTTTACAGTATAAAAACAAAAATAAGGAATGGAAATAAGGATAAATAAAAACTTTCTTTGGAATAATGTAGCCTATGTAGGATTTTAAACTGTATTAGACAATGACGTGCGTTTATGGAGCATTTGTGGATATATGCTAAACTCTCATCCCATAGGTCATTTTGTATGTTCGTACCCAACTCCATTTCCCAATCCGCTTTAACAGTAGCAGTAGTTGGGCGGCTTATCTCTTGCAATTTATCATATAAACAGGATATATTGTGATCTGACCTCCCTAACTCACCTAGGCAATCATCCAGCTTATCTGGCCCTGCTTTCTCAAACTGAGGAAGATGTGTTCTTACATAATTTCTTACTTGAAAAAATCTGAATAAATGGTGTTTGGGTAAACCATATTTTTGTTGTAGCTGATGAAAAGATGCAAATGATCCTTCTATATATAAATCCCCTACGTTACGTACACCGAGCTCTTTCCACATATCAAAGGCTGTGTCTAGACAAGAAGGAGGGAAGGAAGGGTTTGCTGCTATTGGCAACCAGAGAGAGATCGCTCTGAGTTGTAAGTTCTTTGATATCTGTTTCCAAGTCCTTATTGTGTCAGGTATTACCGGGTTGGGCTTGTAACATGTTTTGTTAAGAGGAATCGGAGATAAAATTACAGCACCGATTGAGTATGGCAGACAGTCCTCTCGCTCAATCTCCAGCACACTTTTTTTTATTTTATGGGATTTATAATTGCAGACAAAGAGAAGAACTATTGAGTCTAACTTTTGAAAGTATGACTTTGAGAGACATATTGATATGTTTTGGAGGAGGTAAAGTAGTTGTAGGAGAAAAAACATCTTAATTGTATTCACCCTGCCCACTTGGGATAATGAAAGAGTCCTCCAGAACTGAATTCTATTGTTGAGTTTGTCTAAAAGGGGAAGAAAATGTTCTTTGAATATAGAGCTTAATTCTTTAGTAATGACGATTCCCAGATAGGTGAATTTTTCTGATGTTATCTTAAAAGGGAGGGACCTGAGCCAGTTGTAGTCTTCTAGCTTTAAGGGCATCAGTTCGCTTTTACCCCAATTGATCCTATATCCAGCAAAGGTGCCGAATAGCTTAATAACTTATAAAACATTTGGCATAGTAACTTTCATTTGGGATATAAATAACAGAATATCATCAGCGTACAAGGATATTTTGTTTCTATTTTAGTTTACTTATTAAACTACATTTTTACTTATTTTGTAGTGATTCTATCAGGCACTGGTGTTAGCTTTATTCATTATACACTTTACATGTATGACTCTATTGTTTTTATTTTTATGCTGTTGTAATTTTAACAACAATCTCTATCCTAAGCATAGCCTACATTTCCCACACAGAAGATCAAATGTGCCATGGTTAAATGTAGTTTAGTTAAACAGCCCCTAAAGCGGAATCTAGAAATGTATGACATGTCATTATAAATACATCTTTGATTTTCTTGCAACATGTACAAAGGGCTATATTACTCTAAAATAAGATCTGAAACTGTTGCTAGCCGAAAAATAGCTTTATTAGAGTGCAAAATGAATTTAATCACACAAGTTCCATTTCTTTCCCAACACATTCAGCAAGTCACATCCACAAATATCTGCTGCCCAGCAGCCAGACATTACTGTACCCTGCAGTTTTCAGTGTATCTCCTCATTTTTTTCCAGTCAACGGGGGCAAATTGCATATTCAACCAAATCTGACATAAAAGAACGGGTACAAAGTGATCCGTTCAATGTGGTGATTTAATTTACCACCATTAGCATTAACATTGCAAGTGTTGTGTCCATTTACACCAGGAGGGGAGGGTTTCTTTAAGAAGCATGTAAGCGGTTGGAGTTTCTCTGCCAAGCAGTCACCACATGTTTGGCCTTGATCTCTACCGTCTCCAGCACGTCCACACCTTCAGGGTTAACCAAGGTAGTGTGCTTCTCCTTCTTCATCATCATCTCCCCAATCCGCTCTGCTGACGTGTCCTCATCAACAGTCTCCTGCTCCTGCACAAATGGCAGCAAAACAGTCTCCACCAGTCCGCCAACGACTCCGAGCATGGCCAGAGTGGAGCCAAGCATGTAGATCTTCAACATGCTCCGGCCTGGCCTCTGGTTTAGCATCTCCTTAGCGAAGGGGATGATCTCGCCAATGGTTTCCATAGTGTGCAATTAGTCTGTTGAAAAAAAACACAGAAGTTTGGTTACAGAAAATTGTCAGAAAAACTCTCGATTCAATTCAGTTCAATTCAATTCAATTCAGTTCAATTCAATTCAATTCAATTCAATTCAATTATAATGACATGGCTTTATTTATCCCCTGGGGGCAATTTAAAAGCATGAGGATTAGTTCTGACAAGTAGAAAATATAATAAATAAACACAATGCCATATACCATAGTAAATATACTAAAAGTGTGAAGTGCAATAGAGAAAAAGCAGCAACACATGTAACTTGAAACAACTCTTTTGATATAGTGTTAAAACAAAGTAGCCTACTTTGGAAATCCTTTAAAAAAAAATAAAACTATAAACATAAAATGCTGATACTGAGAGGCAGATACTCACTTTTGCAGCAGACCCCAAGCTCTGACTTTTTCCTCAGTGTTCCCCCAGTCAGGCGTTTGCAGGCAGAAAGACAAGGGCACGTCCTGCAATTTAAACACTAATGGAGCCAGGTTAACTCCCACAGTGATGACAGAATGCATATTCATGAGGCTACTGAAATCACTTTTTTGGAGATTAGGGCTTGTTTGGGTAAAAGGGCACGGGTTTCTAGGGCAAGAAGTGAAGCAAATATTCCCTGTAGGGGAAACTGTGCTTGTGACATCACATGAGGTCTGCATGTGTTGCCACAGATACAGATCTATCCATCTATCTATCTACCAACTCTCTCAAAAAGACCTCCAACCATGCTCATTCCTGATACAGAAGTGCTTTTTTCTATACAGATATAACATTGTGGAATAATCTGCCGCTTTCCCTCAAAATTGTAAATACCAGAGGGGCTTTTAGACATCAGGTTAAGGCATTTTTATGGACTAGAGTAACCAATCTTTTTAGAGTAGACTGATTATTTTATGTGATCTGTGATTTTCTGATTTTAGAATGCTCTTGCAACTTGGATGATGTATTTTAAATGTTATTGTCTTTGTCCTGCAATAGGTCTTTGTCATGTGTTAAATGCTCTAACACCAAGGACCATGTTGGAAATAAGTGTTCACACTTTAACATGTTATCCTTTGGATGTCAAATCCAAAATAAATCAAATCAAATCAATCAAATCAAAACCATGCTCATTCCTGATACAGAATGAAGATAAATCAGCATCAATCAACATTCAAATATTTCCCATGTGACTGAACATTAAACAACAAGAGTGGTTGGTTGGTGTTGCGTGGCTTGTTACAATAAATATTGATCCTTACATGTGATGGCTGGAAGGCATTGTTTGACAGCAGCACGGCTACACATGGAATTCCCCTTATTGAACACTGGGAGATAAGGTTTACTAGACGAAACGGCTCAATAGAATCCCCCTCCAATCATGTTCGCCCCCTACCATGACGCTGACCATGAAGCTCCAAAGTGAGAGGTTGTAGGGGTTAACGTGTATGTGTGTGTGTGTGTGTGTTTGTGTGTGTGTGTCTGAAACCCTCTGCCCTTTGACCTCGTCCCTTTACTGCCAAAGAGGAGGGAGTGAGGTCAGATGTGCGAGTTGTGAAATGTGTCTGACCTTCATCACGGAGAGACATGTGTCATCTGCACTCAGTGAAAATGACAACAGGCGAGAAGTCTGCATGTCTGTTCAACATCTGCACGCCAGATGTTAGAGGCACTTCGCACCATAGTACATAATCTAGTTTAATAACCTGTTCCCGCCGCTGCCATCAGGATGAAGCCACTCCGTACCATTTGTTTTGGAGTTGCCCTAGTCTTTTGACATTCTAGTTTTTCGGAAAAAAAAAAATCTCTAAAATTTGTAGCAAGGAGAAACAACTGGACCTAGAAATCGCACTTTTTGGAGTGGCACGTGGAGGGCTGGCTCTCACAGGTGCGTGATGCATTGGCTTTCTGTCATTATTGGCATGGCGCTCAATGTTGACCCAGTTGGTTTGTCAGTTTACCACTGTGGGCCAGACTGAAACACCTCAACAACTATCGGATGGATTGCCCTTTGGGTACATACATTCATGGTCCCCAGACGATGTATCCCGATGACTTTGGTGATCCCCTGACTTTTCCTCAGCACCACCATGTCATTAACATTTAGTTTTTTATTGAAATATCTCAACAACTATTGAATGGATTGCTGGGGAATTTGGTGCACACATTCATGGTCCCTTCAGGATGAATTGCAGTAACTCTGGTAATCTTCTGATCAATCCTCTAATCCATGAGGTTAACGTTTGTGGTTCTGAGTTAGTGCGTTTACATGCAGCAGTAACCAGGGTATGGTCTTACCCCGGTTAAGTGAATAACCGGGTTATGCTAGTTCGCCCCGTATACATGAGTTGGGAAGAAAGGGAAGAATGACCTCCGGTACAGTAGGTGGTGCTCTGCCAACCTACAACTGGTTGAAATAAGGCTTTTCTTTTTCAGTTGACCTTTGTCATAATCACAACACCTTGGAGAGTGGGGAGAACATGGACAACTTTTGTGTCTCCTCGTCCGTCCAGAAATGGGTCTTCTTGGTAGCACTTGCCAGGGCAAAGTCCTCCGTGGGTTTAAAGGTTTAAAGCTTGTGTTGTTGTTGTTGTTGTTTTTGCCGCTGTTGCTTCCAACAGCTCTCATCTATTTCCGCGTCAAATACCACTACGGCGCATGCACAGACGCGTAACCTGAGCCTACCCCGGTTGTGATATTACGAATCCCACTATGGCCACGTCAACACCCGCCCTTCAATAGCATTTATTGGCCAGGCGTCCATGCTTACACAAGGTAATGTAACCACATTTGTTCAGGTCCTATCCCCTGACCAATCAGCTATCCTAAACTTAACCACTCAAGGTCAAATGCCTAACCCCAACCAATCAAGCTGCTTCGTAGGGTGGGTCTTGGCGTGGCCATAGTGTGATTCGTAATTTCGCACCCCGGTTAAGGTGTATAGTTACTAAAGAAGTTATCTAGGTCTGTAAACCGGGAAATGAAAACTCCCATTTTAGCCGGGGTAAGGTGTTCCATGGCATTTGAAAAAACGGGGGTATTGCCTTAACCCGAATAGAATTGTTTTGTTAAACTGCAAACGAGTGAAATGTCTGCATAACTATTGGTTGGATTGCCATGAAAGTTTGGTACAGACATCATGTTCCCTTACTACGGCATGAATTGTATACATTTTGTGATTTCCTAACTTTTTTTCTAGCACCATCATCAATAAAATGTTTGATGCCTCCAATATTTGCTATACAAATGACATTCCCATCCGCCTCAGCTTTACTTTGTGGGCCTAAATGTTAGCATGCTAACATGCTAGACCAGGGGTCAACAACCTTAGCTCAACCAATGGCAAAAAAATAAAACACTGCCTTAGCGGGCTGGGTCGATGATGTCAGGCTTATAGCTGATATGGCTGATTAATTTTAAAATGCCACTTCATAATAAAAAGGTTGCTGAACCCCACTAGACTAACAAGGTGAACATGGTAAGCATTATACCCATAGACTGCATATAAAGATATTATATTATACCTGCTAACATCAACATGTTAGCATTATCACTGTCAACATGTTAGCATACTTATGTGAGCATGTAGCTCAACTTCCTCCTCACAGAGCTGCTATAGCATGGCTGTAGACTCTTAGTGTTGATCATCTGTGTAATTTTTGCCATTACAAGCCGTGCTGTTGTACCAACTGACATGCAATGCCTTGAAGTGAGGAGAGGGCCACAAAAGTTACAAAAGAATACTAAAAGAAACAATGGTGAACATGATCATCATGTCATCATTTTCAAACTTTAAAATGAACAACTTATGGTGAAACTACTCTTTGATTAACATTTGAACTCTTGCTCAGCAGCGATGAAACTCCAGAACAACCTTTCCCCCGTTAGTCAGTTTTGGAGTGCAGCCTTTCCACAAGCATTGCTGGTAATACCACTTCACAATAATGCACTCTTTACAAATGAGTTTGGATTCTGGCCAATAATGTTTGCCCCTGCTGGGAAAATGTGGAGACTGTTTGGAGACCTTTGCCCCATATTTCTGGCTTCTTTTGCCTGAATAGACAGTCTGTCTCTTGGATTTCTCCAAGTCAACAATGTCTTGTTTTTTTTGTGTGTGTGTGTGTGTGTGTGTGTGTGTGTGTGTGTGTGTGTGTTTTAATGTTAAAGCTTAAAGAAAAAGAAGTGTACAAATCTAAAGGAATTCCACACAATGATTTCCGGGTATTGCTGTCATTTAAAAGCTGAATCTTGGAGTGATATAATCCGTATTTCCCCCCCACACTTTTTAATTAGGTTTTGCAGGGACATACAATTGGCTTTACAATTGGCATTGAAAGTGATATATGATCAGTTTTATTTTTTCTTTATTTTATATTATTAAAATGTAGGCTCTTCCTATTGTTTCCATGTTAGCAAATGCTGGTGACCCAAGGCCAGGGTTTACAGTAAACTGCAGGACAGGGAAAACTGAATATGACCCTAGATTATATGGCTATAAGGCAACCACATTTGGCAACCACAAACATTGGTGAGGATTTCAGCTTCTGATCCAGATTCATATGTTGTGATTAAAGCTGAAACTTTCAGTTTGAACTTGGTTACATGACATGTTATGTATCTGCTGGCTGACTGTAATTAACTGTACATGAACTGGTAATCCTGGCTGAGCTTTAAGGGTCGATATGCCATCTAATCTACTGAAGAAGTACAGCCTGGTAATTGGTTTGGAGGTCAGCTTAAAAAGGGACACAATGTTAGGTCACAGGATCAGGCAAAAGGTGTTCTTTTTTTTTAGCAAAAAGTTGTTGCAATAGCTGCAGGATAAAATAGATATATTAAAATGATAACGAGCAGATGGATTAATAATAATTGCATTGCTTCATGACTCAACATAAACATTAAACACATTCCAGTTTTACTTTCTTTCAGGTCTAAGAGGATTTATTTTTGTCTGTGCTTTAAGTATGTACTGTAATTTTTTTCTACTTCACTCGCTTCTTTTAATTCAGAGCCAATGTGCAGCTACTTTACTGTACATTTTCTTGCCATAAGCAAAAGAATATTCAACAAACATGAACATGTACAATATTCAATATACTTCCAACTCTGCAGTCTTGGGGATTCCTTTGCAAGGAAAATCTCCAAAAAAAAGAGCTTACAAAAAGAAAAACCTCAGTCCAAAAGTTCATCAGCCAGGGACATGACCAAGTTTTAGTGGGGATAAAAAACAAATGTGGATCATTTTTTTCATTTATCTTTCAAAGTATTTGCGTGCGAAACGATACATGTAAGCCCATGCCATTTTTGCAGCTTTTTATAATTATTCCATTTTATGTATTAATTATATATTGTTCAGTGGTTTGTGTGGAGTCATTTTTCCAAAAAGGAAAGAGAGACAAATAAAATGGCAGAAAAATGCTTTATTAATGAGCATACAGGGATCCCATCATAATACATGGACTGGATCAACATCTGTTGAATGCATCAACACAAAGCAACCTACAGCTGGAGAGAAACAAAAAGACTGCAGCATGAGCCACTTACAATAAGATGAGAAACATCTATTACAGTGAATATAAATGATATTCTAGCAGCTTGATGGCATGTGAGAGCTAGGAGTTGGCAAAGTTATGGATATACTCGTGACATTTACACTGGTAATGCTTTATCAGTTTAAACATATACTATGGTTTTTTTTTTTCTTATAGCTTTTTTTTTTAATCAATATCATTTAATAAAAAAAGAAGAAGAAAATACTTTAGAAAAAAAAACCCAGGACAACAAACAAACATAACAGAATAGATTATACCACTATGGCTTGTTTGAACCAGTAAGCATGCAGGTTTTCCATACATTTCATTGCGTTTATGGAGGTTTGCTAAAGAATAATATTCAACACATGAAGTACAATAATTTGTCTTATTGCATTGTGTGTATTTTCTTAAACATGTAACCACAGTCCTAATAAACCTGGACACTAAGTGTGCGCTGATGAATCAAACTCTCCCTGATAAAAAAAACCCAAAAAAAACAGGAGTAATTATAAGGCCCTGATGACATCAGAGGGCCGGGGCTGCTTCACACTGAATTAGCTGGACATTCAGCAGCAGCAATACTGGCTCATCTAGCAAGTCTACCCTGTGCATCTGAGTTAAAGTGAGTATTGCATCTGAAAGCTGTGTGTGTGTGTGTGTGTGTGTGTGTGTGTGTGCTTCTGTGTGGTTGTCGGGAAGCTTTATAGGCACTCTTTCCAAAAAAAAAAAAAAAAAGTCCCACTGACTGTATGGACCTTGCAGACCGTCTGGGCCCGTCAGAGGATTAACCACTTGTCATTCCCAGTACACTGCCGACACAAAACAGCTCCACGCTGAGTCAGCACAGCTACACTGACCTGCAGAGGGCAGAAACACACTCAGGGTGAGAAACGAGCTGAAACTACACAGAACATGCACAGCACC
This sequence comes from Sander vitreus, assembly GCF_031162955.1. Classification (NCBI taxonomy): domain Eukaryota; kingdom Metazoa; phylum Chordata; class Actinopteri; order Perciformes; family Percidae; genus Sander; species Sander vitreus. The sequence goes on along the minus strand of NC_135861.1, from coordinate 28,889,604 downwards.
TTTCCAGTCAAACATATACAGTATATGGACATACAATACACTGTCAAACAGCATGTCATTAAAAAGGCCCTGTGCACACACACGCACGCACAAACTTATTTGGGACTTATTTGACGTCACCAAACATGTCAGAGTACAAACAAGCAGAGGTGTAAATAATACATTTACTACTGGCTGAATTCCATTAAGCTGCTTCAGTTTCAGGGTCCTGGTATCATGCATGCTGGTATGCTGTCACACTGTATTCTACAATATAAATAATTATATATTCCACTACTTATACTTTGCAAATATTAAAAAAATGTGAGCGTCAAGAAAAACATCCAAGGCACTCGTCTTTAGAAAAAAAGGCACATCTGGCAAATGCTAACTAGAATAAGATTAAAAACATCACTTTAACGTGTTTCGGCGTCCAGCCTTCTTCAGGAAGTTACAGGAAAGGTCTGAGGTGAAAGTCCAGTCTTGAGAGGTCAGCCCTTTACTCTTGGGGATGTTGGCCCCTGCTGATCGCATTCATTATTTAGGCTAGACTAAGTGAACACCGTTGTAGATTGGTTGCACTGGTGTAGTCCATGTGATACGCAGGTATACGCAGTATACCCACTAAGAAAGCTCCAGGATTTCCATATACCCACTTAAAAATGCCCAACGACACGCAACAACATACTTTCCATTATATTTTTGATATATTTTGAATTGTCATTTGTTTTTCTTCTTCACATAGGCTAAATGAAGGTATTTCCACTGTAAATTGGTGCATAAAAGTGTATCCGAATACAGGAAATGAAGTCATTGATGCTCAATACTTCCCTGGGGAGGACTCCTAGACCCCCCACTATGATATGCCCCCACCAAAAGGTAGATTCTGGCATATATATATATATATATATATATATATATATATAGTACAGTATACCCACTACAATACATTAGACTAGCAATTATTATTTATTTTTTTTAAGATTATTTTTTGGACATTTTTAGGCCTTTATTCGACAGGACAGCTGAAGACATGAAAGGAGAGAGAGGGGGGGGGGAATGACACGCAGCAAAGGGCTGCAGGTCAGAGTCAAACCCGGGCCCGCTGCGTCGTGGAGTAAACCTCAATATATGGGCGCCTGCTCTACCAACTGAGCTATATGGGCGCCCCTATTAGCATTTATTTAATAAATGGGTTATAACACACTGTAATGTAGTTGTACACAGCTATAAGAGCTTATTTCTAAGTCTTTATTAACATACAGTATTTATCAACAATTATAGCTTCTCAATGAAGACATATTTTATATTTTTCCAACTGTAATTTACTAGATTATCATTCGTTATCTGCTTATACAGCAGCCTCCATATATAGGTGCCCACAGGACGAGTTAAAGTTGTTGATTATTACATTCATAAACACTTATATCTACTTACAGATTCATTATAGTGTGTTATAAACCAATTATTAAATGTTTAAATAGTGCTTCTACATGCTTCTAAACAGCTATAACGTAAATATTTGTCTGTATTTATTGTTTATTTCATATTATTGTTTAATATGTTTATGTATGTACCAAACACCAAGGCAAATTCCTTGTAAGTGTTACTCTGATTCTACTAACTAGAGCTGGGTGATATGGAGAAAATCAAATATCACGCTATTTTTGAGCAAATACATTGATGTTGATATTGCGGCAATATAGTAGGGTTGACTATTGGTGCTTTCAAAAATATTAACACAAAGAGATTTTTTTTATAACGTGACAAAAAACAGCTAGTAAGTCTGGTGAGTTCAGAACATGACATCACTTTACTGTAATGCAGCCTTTAAAGCCAGGAAAAAACAACACGTGTCACATCACGATATTACGATATCCAAAATTTAAGACGATATCTAGCCTCATTTATCGATGTCATTATAATATCTATATATTGCCCAGCCCTACTACTAACTAGGGGAAGTTAAAGGACAATTCCGGCGCAAAATGAACCTAGGGGTTAATAACACATGTATACCGAGTCGACGGTTCTCTGGGATGGTTTATTAAATATATTATAAAGACAATAGCGTTCACATATACAAGCAGGCACCATCTTGGGAAAACAGTCACGACCAGTCGAACTACGAACGCCTTGCTTGAGCTATGTTACTGGTTACTGGTTGCACGGCGTTCCTCGTTTGACTGGTCGTGACTGTTTTCCCAGGATGGCACCTGCTTGTATACGTGAACGCTACTGTCTTTATAATCTATCTTTTTAGTAAACTGTCTGTACACTTACAAAGTTCTCAGTGCTTCGGTTTACATGTAGGGACCATCATTACGCTACTGTGGAAGTGTGGTGCTATTTTGAGCCTTGTTAGTGGTATAGAAATAGTGATTTCTTTTTACTTTACCCGTGCCACGACGACTAGCGTTATAAGCTAATTAGCAGTTTGTGCTTTCTTGTTTCAAGACACAGTTGATTAGCATGGAAACAAATCCCAGGGAACGGTCGACTCGGTACACATGTGTTATTAACAGTGTTTGAATAACGCCGTTTAAAAGAACGGCGTTAGGTAACGATGTTATTTTTTTTCAGTAACGGGGTAATCTAACTAATTACTTTTCCCGTCGTTACAACGCCGTTAACGTTACTGGACGTTAAATGCGGTGCGTTACTATGCATTGATTGAATAAACTGTGTAATCCGAACGCACCCGCTGGCTCACAGCTAGTGAGGAGGTGGGTTAATAACGAGGTAAGCGATTATGATTGGCTAAGGCAGAGTCCTGTTTCATGGTAGCCAATCAGAGCCAGTGTTTTTACACACGTCAGCACACACACACACACACACACACACACACACACACACACACACACACACACACACACACACCAGCTAAACAGAGATTCGATGAAGCAGCAGAGATGGCGAGTCAGGAGCAATCCGATGAAAAGTTGGCATTTTCAAGGTGGAGATATAAGCACTACTTCAAATTCATTGTGGTCAAAGGCAAGAACGTGCATGTAATGTGTACATTATGTCCAGGAGCGAAGACTTTGTCGACATCCGTTGTAAGCAACTCTAATTTAATGAAGCATCTCACGACGACACACGCATCTACAAAGCTAGTGGCCCAAAAACACCGATACCTCCACCAGAGATGATAGCTCGCCATCCACTAGCAAAGAAGGACTCGGAGCACAGTTCTCCAAGCAGCAAAAGCTAGATCTTTCTGCCTCACAACAAAAAAAACTGCTTACTTTTATTAAAGAGTAATTCAGTTACTAACTCAGTTACTTTTTGGAACAAGTAGTGAGTAACTATAACTAATTACTTTTTTTAAAAAGTAACGTTCCCAACACTGGTTATTAACCCCTAGGTTCATTTTGCGCCCGAAAGGTGTTGCCATATCAAATTTCAAATGTGTAAACTTTAATAGTGATGTCATTCAAATACAATTATAACTTGTACTACAAGGTATTTGTATGACATGCTAATGTGTTACTTGAACCTACCAAGTAAAATGTTTCCATGTAAACTTCCTGCAGCCTTCACATGACTGAGCACACTCCGGTCTGTACAGCCTTGCTGTTGCAGGTTTTACCATACCTGAAAGCAGAAGAGAAAAGTGTCAGCATGTCTCAGTCCTGCTGTGATATCCCAAAGTGAACATTCACACCATCAGATGAAAGTGTTACCAACCCGTTGAGGTTGGCAGGCTCTGAGTGGTAGATGTTCTTGCTCTGCTCAGCCATAGAGGGGGCGTGATGCGGGACGGCCTGACTCTGAGTGGTCTTCAGTGTGTGATAATGGCTCTTTGGTTCCACGGGACTCGCGGGCAGGGACATGTGATGCGTCCCGTTTACTGTGCCGTTGACCCCCGGCAGCTTGGAGTCCAGTTTGTCTGGATTGAGACGTATGTGGCTTTTCTTCGGGGAGGACAAGTCGACCACCTTGATGTCTGGGATACTGGGCTGCCTTGCGGCCAGCTGCAGCTTCTTCATGTGGCTGATGGCTACTGCAGCGTTATAGGCTTGCTGTGGAAGAGAACAGATAACACAGAGCAGAGGTTTTAAAAAGAGATCTGAGAGCCACGCACACTACACAAAGCTTCGCTTTACAGGAACTGCATGATGATGTCTGGACGACGGAGACTGACACTCTGCAACCCCAAATTCCAGTGGTGGAATGTCATTAAGTACATTTATTCAAGTACTGTAGATGGAACAGAAGTGTGATGCCTCACTCTGTGGCTAAAACAGAGAGCTCAACACACAGGGTGAAAAGAGGAGCTGCAGCAATGTGCAGTACAACAAAAAGATGGTGTTTTTTGAAAATTAAACCATCTAAACCTATTCTGATATAACCTCTGACTACAATTATGAACCTGAAAATGAGCATAATATGAGCACTTTAAGAGTTTTGCACACAAAACACATGTAGTTTATCAAATCTGATGTTTTATTATGAATTAAAGTACCCAACAATATAAGGGCCTAAAAGTCCAGCTGAAATGATTAGACCGTTAAACACGCAACTGTCTGGATCCTTTACATTTTCTAAAATGTGAGGATTTTTCTACATTGAGTACTTTTACTTTTAAAACTTTAAGTACATTTTCCTGATGATACTGACGTACTTTCACTTAAGTAACAGGATCTGAATACATCTTCACCACTGCCCAAACCTGAGTATACACTAGATTTTCCGGATGATAGATTCATATTTTAGAGCCTTTTTGTTCTGCTAAACCATCAAGTGCACTTTGGTTCCCCTGACAGTAAAAGCCCAACATCAATTCAATTCAATTTCATTTATAGTATCAAATCATAACAAGAGTTATCTCGAAACAACATCAGCCATCAGTGGGTTGATTACAGAATAATATCTTATTAAACTGTCCTTAATCAGAAAGGATTTAGGTAGGCTCCTGGTTAATACTGCAGGTCCTCAATGAGCTTACCACATCAGAGCCAAGAAATCAGGACTGACCTTCCACTTGGACTTGGCAAAGTTCTTTTGGATCTGAACACTGACGGAATAGTAGATGTCCTGACTCCGGGCCGTCTCTCCGATAATCCTGGAAAACAGATGATGTAGGACAGGACATTTAAATAAATTTCGAGGTAGACGTTAGTCCCAAAGCCTCCTGTGTGGCCCAACACTGTGTGCATACACTCCTACACATCACACCTATTTCTTTAGTGTGTAGTGTCACTAAAATGTTTACACGTTGTCTTTAACTGTCCCTTGTAGGAAAGATATAACTGCTAAAATAAAATAAATATATAAATAAAATAAATTAAAATGCAAAACAAACTCACTGTGAAATCTTTTAGGTTTCTATAACTTTCAAGAAATAAAAAGTATTGTTAAAAAAATAAGTGTTACATGTTATTTTAACTATGGTACAGTAGCCTACAGACACTTACTGGGAAAAGAACCGCCTGCTCAAGAAATGCAACTATGTTGCAATTGTAATTATTTACTTATTATAAAATGAGTTTAAGGGTAAAAAGGTGGGACAATTGAACACTTTTTTTTTTAATTTAATGCATCATAACCAGAGGTGGAAAGAGTACAACAGTATTCTACTTAAAGGTCCCATGGCATGAAAAATTCACTTCATGAGGTTTTTCAACATTAATATGAGTCCACCAGCCTGCCTATGGTCCCCCAGTGGCTAGAAATGTTGATAGGTGTAAACCGAGCCCTGGGTATCCTGCTCTGCCTTTGAGACAATGAAAGCTCAGATGGGCCGATCTGGAATCTTCCCTTTATGACATCATCAGGAGGAAGGTTACCTCCTAAAAGAGACTTCAGATACAGTATTAGGGGACCACTAAGGCCTATATAAAAGAGACTTCAGATACAGTATTAGGGAACCACTAAGGCCTATATAAAAGAGACTTCAGATACAGTATTAGGGGACCACTAAGGTCTATATAAAAGAGACTTCAGATACAGTATTAGGGGACCACTAAGGCCTATATAAAAGAGACTTCAGATACAGTATTAGGGGGACCACTAAGGCCTATATAAAAGAGACTTCAGATACAGTATTAGGGGACCACTAAGGCCAAAATAAAAGAGACTTCAGATACAGTATTAGGGGGACCACTAAGGCCAAATATAAAAGAGACTTCAGATACAGTATTAGGGGACCACTAAGGCCTATATAAAAGAGACTTCAGATACAGTATTAGGGGACCACTAAGGTCTATATAAAAGAGACTTCAGATACAGTATTAGGGGACCACTAAGGCCTATATAAAAGAGACTTCAGATACAGTATTAGGGGACCACTAAGGCCTATATAAAAGAGACTTCAGATACAGTATTAGGGGGACCACTAAGGTCTATATAAAAGAGACTTCAGATACAGTATTAGGGGACCACTAAGGTCTATATAAAAGAGACTTCAGATACAGTATTAGGGGACCACTAAGGCCTATATAAAAGAGACTTCAGATACAGTATTAGGGGACCACTAAGGCCTATATAAAAGAGACTTCAGATACAGTATTAGGGGACCACTAAGGCCTATATAAAAGAGACTTCAGATACAGTATTAGGGGACCACTAAGGCCTATATAAAAGAGACTTCAGATACAGTATTAGGGGACCACTAAGGCCTATATAAAAGAGACTTCAGATACAGTATTAGGGGGACCACTAAGGCCTATATAAAGAGACTTCAGATACAGTATTAGGGGACCACTAAGGCCTATATAAAAGAGACTTCAGATACAGTATTAGGGGACCACTAAGGCCTATATAAAAGAGACTTCAGATACAGTATTAGGGGACCACTAAGGCCTATATAAAAGAGACTTCAGATACAGTATTAGGGGACCACTAAGGCCTATATAAAAGAGACTTCAGATACAGTATTAGGGGGACCACTAAGGCCTATATAAAAGAGACTTCAGATACAGTATTAGGGGACCACTAAGGCCTATATAAAAGAGACTTCAGATACAGTATTAGGGGACCACTAAGGCCTATATAAAAGCATCCAAAAAGCAGCATGTCATGGGACCTTTAAGGAAAGGTAATGTTACTTTGAAGTGAAATAAAAATTACCGGTATGAAAATCTACTCAAGTAAAAAGGAGCTCATTTAAAATTTACTTAGAGCAAAAGTTACTTAGTTACTTTTTTAACATGCGGGGTAGTTTGCGGGTTTTTTTTGCCTTGCATTTTTTTAATTTACATTTTTGTTATTTACATTACATTTTGTTACTCAGTAACGGATGCAATGTCAAATGTAGCTAAGTACAATACTTTAAAAACTACTTTTAAAAGTAGAAGTACACAAAAAAAACCCTACTGAATTGCAGTAGCGTGAGTAATTGTAATTCGTTACTTTCCACCTCTGATCATAACCAATATTTATTAATATTTGTATCAGAACCCTCCCAGGCTGATGATTGACACTCACCAGGGATGTCTGAGTGCCAGGTCAGTGGAGTAGCGCATGCTGGGATTCTTCTGCATCATGTTACGGATGAAATCTTTAGCTGTGGATCACACACACACACACACACACACACACACACACACACACACACACACACACACACACACACACACACACACACACACATTTAATTGTCTCAGAAATAATTGCCATTAACAATATTATTGTCTCTTTCAGTCAAATTTAAAAAAAATTATTTATTACTTTTCCAAACAAATTTAAGTTTTTGAATTTTCAAAAATGTACATAACATTTACAATATTATAGTATTATATAGTTTTCCAGACCTTAGCTAATGTTAGCAATTAATTCCAGTTAAACAAACCAATTATGTAAAAAACTAAAATTGCGATAAGACAATCATGTTAGAATTGTTACAGGCCTAGCTGAGGCTGTATGGAGGAATAAAGCAGCTGCAGCAGGCTACACATGATGTCTGCCCTAAACGCTCAAAGTAATTACCAGATTCAGAAATGTCATCCCAGAAGGGCGAGTCAAACTCGTACTGCGCCTTCATGATCTTCGAGAACAGTCTTGTTTCACTTTCTTCGTAAAAAGGGGGATATCCACAGAGTCTGAAACACAACCATTTATTATTGTAGGAAAAAGGAATGTTCCACACATGTTTATGTACAGTACTAATGTGTGCAGGCAAAAAAAAAAAAAAAAACATGTATAGCAGATGCTCACTAGGTGGTGCTATGGCTCAATCACTGCAGCGTTATTCTGCATTTAGGTAACTGTGTCATGCTTAACATGCAGGACCAGCAGTGGATTTTAATCTGAAAATCTTGCCGCTTAAGAAAAACACCTTGGGCCGATTTACAATCTTAGAAGTCTAGTTTTTGCTTTCCACAATAACTCAGTCTACTAATGTGTGCACACATTCACCATGGCTTTATTCTTACAGGATGTAGGTGATAACTCCAATAGACCAACAGTCCACTGCCTTGCTGTAGGGCTTCTGTGCCAAAACCTCAGGGGCTGAAAGTGAGAAAAAAAGAAGGTCAAAGCTATGACAATGATTTCTCTAATCAGGCCTGTATGTGGCTATAAATATTGCATTGTCTTATATTTCTTATAAGCGTCCATACATCATTCATTACAGAGACACAGATGGTCTCCTTACCTACGTATCCCGGGGTGCCACAGGCGGTCGACATGATGTCGCTCTCCACTATCTTGGAGAGCCCAAAATCACTGATCATGATCTTGGAGTTCTCATCCTGGCTGAAGTACAGGATGTTCTCTGGCTGCACAGGGGCGAACAGACAGACAGGAGAGCTGTACACACACCGATGTTCTCCATGAACAACTTCTCAAAGTGTTGTATTTCACTTTCTGTAAAATGAACACTGCTATAAATGAAGCTTTACCACTAAAAGTCTTGCAGACTCTTGCTTTTTTGGGAAATACACGTATTCGCTTTCTTGCCGAGAGTTAGATGAGATGAACAATAAAACTCTCATGTCTGTAAAGTAAATATGATACATTATCAGGCACATAACCCCCTATTAAATCAAAAGTTGCCGTTTTTACATTCTGTTTTTTGTACGGATTAAACCAATAAGATTTGCCGTGTTAATTAGAGATTTTAGAGGTGCTGGTAAGCAAACTTTGGACAGAGCCAGGCTAGCTGGTTCCCTGCTTCCAGCCTTTATGCTAAGCTATGATAACGTCTGCTAGCAGTAGCGATACGAGAGTGGTATTGCTCTTCTCATGCATGCACTCTTGGCATGAAAGCAAATAAGCATTTAAAATGTCAAACTATTTCTTCAAGCTTTAAAAGGTAGAAGTTATCATTCTGAAGAATTGTCATATTAAG